>NW_026775573.1:10112500-10265000 GCF_030987335.1 Cornus florida | reverse complement strand
ACTGCATCATCCATCCAAAATTTGTCCTGAATCAGACATTAATATCACTTGATCCTAACATCCTTGTCTTTCATAGTTTCATAAACAAATGACAAATAGAAAATTACAGGGGCACACAAATTAAAGGCCACTGATATATTAATACGGTCAGTTTGTCTGGTACACATATAACATAACAGTAGAACAAGATCCCTTGGTGGTTCTAACAAAAAATGAGTCATGCATAGGGTCTTAAAGTCAGACGCAAGAGAAGACAGTCCTTGAGGCAACAGTGATCACGGTTTGGTGTTTCATTGTTGACAGACAAAAGCACAGACACAAAAAAGCTCATATCAACACGTACTTACAATACCAATAGCAAGGAACACTACAAAACCAAATTGTAACAAATTAAAGTACAACAAAAAGAATAGCCTTATATAATTTAAATAGGCTGAAATAAGGCTGCTGAGACAATCTGATAAGTCTCCCTAAACTTAGCCAAAAACCCCTCAAAAAGGATAAAGTCTTCTTGTGTCCCTTCCAGAATGTGTCTAAATAAACTTCGTATATATGGGATTCCCCTCAGTAATCCTTCACACAAAGATGGACCAATAGTGGTAATTATTAAAATTTAATAATAGTGGAGCAACCAAAAATTAGTGATAGACCAAGCAATCCTTTTATTTTTTAGAATATATATATATTGGATTTCTAAGAAAGGTCCATATAAAGCCATCACCAGGCCTAACTGGATCTCACTTCCAACCAATCAATAGGAGCAAGGATAGTGTTAGCATATATGATAGCCATGATTTATGAAATGACTTACCATATTAGCAGAGATTTGATTTAGTCTCTTTTCTTGTAATATGAGCATGTGCTCTTATTTTATCTATAAATACTAGATCTGTGAATGAGTGAAAAATATATCATTCAAGCCTTTACATATTATAAATCACATTCAAACCTTTTACATATTTCTCTTCTCTCTCTTCTATATTGTATTTCTACTTGGTATTAGAGCCAGGGTGGTCTGACTGCAATGAGGGTATTGCGAGTTCGGCACCACCCATTCGAGAATGGTCTAATGCCCGTCCACGAGGTGTCGGGTAGGTAGGGTGGTCCGACCTCAATGAGGGCGTTGCGAGTTTGGCACCACCCATTCAGAAACGGTCTGAGGAGACATAATTGTTTCTTTTTTGTGGTCTGAGAAGGCATAGTTGTTTCTTTTTTATGGTTTAAGGAGACATTGTTGATTCTTTCTTCTACATTGTTTAAACATATGTATAAAGGAGAATGGTCTGAGGAGACATTGTTGATTCTTCCATCTACATGTTTTAAACATGTGAAGGGGAATGGTCTGAGGAGACATTGTTGGTTGTTTACGGTTTGAGGAGACATATTGTTGTTTGTTTACGGTCTAAGGAGACATTGTTGGTTGTTTACAGTCTGAGGAGACATCATTAATTGTTTATGGTCTGAGGAGACATTTTAATCTAGTCAGATTTGCACTCTGCAACTTGTAAATTCTGAAGAAGGGTGCTAACAAGACCGTGTTTGAAGATGCGTTGTCTAAGTTGGGTGTTTCAGATATCCACACACCAACTTAAGGGGGGGTGTTAACATATACGATAGCCATGATTTATGGAATGACTTACCAAATTAGTATAGATTTGATTATGCATATGTTAGCATATATGATAGCCATGATTTATGGAATGACTTACCATATTAGCAGAGATTTGATTTAGATTTGATTTAGTTTCTTTTCTTATAATATGAGCATGTGCTCTTATTTTATCCATAAATACTAGAGCTGTGAATGAGTGAGTGATATATCATTCAAGCATTTACATATTATAAATCTCATTCAAACCTTTTACATATTTCTCTTAGCTTTCTTCTATATTATATTTCTACTGATAGAAAACCATGCTCCCTATCCCATAGGCTCGTGAACAAATTTAACCACCAGAATTCTTAACATTCTAGGGGGAAAAGAGAGAGAGAGAAGGAACCAAGTATCTCCGTAAAAATTTATTTATTATTATTTTTTTTTTTGGAAGGGGGGGGGGGGGGGGGGGGGTGTAAGTTTATCTACACACTTTTGGAAACAATCAAACATGATGAGAAAGCTGTAAATGAAAGACCCCCCAATCTATCGTTAATGCAAAAACCGACATGGACTAAGAAATAGATTCTTAGTTTCTTACCTTCAACTGTATCATGGCAGTGCAGTGAAACATGAGCGTCTCTCTTCCTCCACTTAATAAAAGAAGGATCTTCCCAGACCCTATATCCATTATTTGAGGGGATAACAAATTGACCAACCAAAGAGGCCATCATCAAATCAAAAGTTCCAACTGCATTACAATGGGCCCATAGTTTAGCTGGGAAATGATAAGCATAAAAATAAGATATATTCACAATTAGCACAAATATATTGATATTTATACATAGATATTATAAATAAGGTTATCACCCAGTGCTGGTCATGAATATATGATGCTAGGGGGGGCAGATTGGAGGCATACATAACATTTGGCAATATTTTACATAAAGTGGCTACTCTATAGTCTATACTCGATTTGTGTTATCATACTTGTCAGCCGCAGTGCCCCTATATATAAGATTTTTCCTAAATACCCTTATATATAATTTATATATAGTTACTTATACATATATATAATGACAATATAAAAGTGCATGCATGAACGTTTTATAAAACCACAAGAGGCATTGATAAGAAGCACAGGCACTTCAAAGGAGTCATGTCTGCATTGGACACAAGCCAAACACTGACACTTCTCGGATACTCATGAATATATGTTTGATACATCTTGGACTTGTCCATAAATTAATAATATTATTAATTTCCGATACATAATTGACGTTTCTTGAACATATACTAACATTTGACAATTGATCTTGAATATTAGATAATCTTTATATTACCATAAAAAAAGGTTATGTGAAACTTTTTCAATGTTTGACAAAATAAAAAAAAGAAGTAAAGCTTTATAGATGAAGTGGATACTGAAGTGGAGTCATCAAATTATAAGTGTGCATATGCAGATACATATTCATATATACATGTAAACACACCCATACAAATGTATGTTATGTTCTAATGTCTTTCTTTGTGCAAAATGGTTGATTTACCAACGGGCCAATGGTCTAGCGGTATCAGCCTCTTGCTTCCCAAAGGGAGGTCAGGGGTTCAAGTTTCAGAAGGGACAAATGCGTGTGAGTACCAACTAGGAAAAAAAAAAAAAAAAAAAAAAATGGTTGATTTATATTATGTCCTTCTATTTGTTGTGTCCATATCCATACTTCTTGTAGCATCAATATAGATGATAAAACAGGGAAATGCCAATAAAGATGGTTTTCAAATATAGAAAGATGAATAGTGACAGAAACCAATTAGAAGAGCAAATTTGGGGTGCTTGAAGCCTTGAACAAAAAACCAAATTCAAAGCATTAGCATTTTTGGGTTTGTTATCGAAGCATGGGTACAGCTTCTTGTAAGACTTAACCTGAAACTAAGGAATTTTAACAAAGCCATTCCTTTTCAAAACTTGCAGATGAAAGATCATTACATATATAATAGGAGTAATTTCAGTCTTCTTAAGGATACAAACAAAATCATATCATTACAGCACCGTACAATTTGATGGGGAATTAAAATAAATAATTACTTGCTCAATGTTCTGTATCTTACTGAACAGCCTCAATTTCGAGTCGTCAGAACTGTGCTCACTTTGGTGGAACTATCATACAGCGGATTCACACTATGTTATTTTTTATATCTCAAGGGATCATTTTCATACTTAGGTCTTCCATTAAATGGTAACCCACTGGCTTTGATTTCTGAACCATGTAAAAGAATTACAATTGTTTTGCCTGTTGGAGAAAGGTTGTTTCTCTTATGAGGTGAACTGTGCTTATGGCATCCCCTGGTCCCACCCTCGTCAATATCTCAATTGATCATCCTTCTATGATTAAAACTTAGATGGAGGAGGCTTTTACAGGAGTCACTTTATTAATGATGTTCTATATTTGGTGTGGTATACCCTCCTAGTTCTAGCTTTATGTTTTTCCTCTTTGGGTGTCATCTGTGTGCCTCTTCTATATTTTTCAAAGAATAATATACAGAGTTATTATAATAGCCTCACATTTTGGACTAGTCTAACTATTTAATGACTACGAATGAATCTTGGTAAATGCGCTATCTAGCGGGGATTGTCACATTGGAACTAGAGTTACTGTAAATAGGCAGGTTTGATGCCCCCACCATGTTGTTACCTTAACTTTACATGCACAATATATTTGTGCATATGTGTTTGGCATGTATGAGAGTAAGACAGTTTATGATATAGATTTAGATTGTCAAACCAGAATAAAGCACTATCTCATTAATTTTTAGTGGGATAATGAACTCCATTGAAACAAATGACACGGTTGAAAAATGTGTTTCGCTAGAAAATAATTGTATAGTATATTCAGTATGATAGTTATGATGCTGCTGACAAAGAATTCCATAGGGGAGATTGCAAGTCCTTGGGGTTTGGGAAATGGACATTAAGGTCTTCATGATCACATTTTACTCATTCAAAACACTTACTATATTGTGCTAGATGGGATTGCCACTAGCTGAGTTCAGTTCCTCTGCAATAGATTCCCATTCAATAATCTATACCATCCCTATTTTGGTACATCAAATTCAAACCAAGGATCAGAACCAGCCATCTTATGTGACTCACTTCATAAAAAAAGTCTAAGAAAATCAGTAAATATCATGTTAAGAATAAATTGTGATTAGTTATTAAAAGTCCTTTTTCAACTCAAAACAATTAGTAATCGTAGAATGGTTTTGATTTAATAAGGATACAATAGAAATGCACTCATAAATCATAATGAATTAGAACGATAATAGATGTCCATCAATCAAGCATCATCTAACTATATAGTTCATTGAGTGACGTCAACTTCACGAAAATTTTAAAATTAGCAATCCACCATTTTCCATCAATCATTGACTACATTCCATAAGAAAGCGACTACTTTTATGTGTTCTTTCGAAAACTGGAAGGGGAGATTGCAAGTCCTTGGGGTTTGGGAAATGGACATTAAGGTCTCCATGACCACATTTTACTCATTCAAAACACTTACTATATTGTGCTAGATGGGATTGCCACTAGCTGAGTTCAGTTCCTCTGCAATAGATTCCCATTCAATAATCTATACCATCCCTATTTCGGTACATCAAATTCAAACCAAGGATCAGAACCAGCCATCTTATGTGACTCACTTCATAAAAAAAGTCTAAGAAAATCAGTAAATATCATGTTAAGAATAAATTGTGATTAGTTATTAAAAGTCCTTTTTCAACTCAAAACAATTAGTAATCGTAGAATGATTTTGATTTATTAAGGATACAATAGAAATGCACTCATAAATCATAATGAATTAGAACAATAATAGATGTCCATCAATCAAGCATCATCTAACTATATAGTTCATTAAGTGACGTCAACTTCACGAAAATTTTAAAATTAGCAATCCACCATTTTCCATCAATCATTGACTACATTCCATAAGAAAGCAACTACTTTTATGTGTTCTTTCGAAAACTGGAAGAGGTCATTGCTCAACTCAATTGTAAAAACATGGGCTATCAAGCTTTAAAATGCTGGTTCAAACTAACAGCAGTCACTTCATGTGAATGAAGCTGGAGCCTGGAGGTTAAGTATGTAATCAGCCACCCCTCCAGACACTCATTTTGATGAGAAGACATCTATTACCAGATTCTAACATTCAGGCATAAAAAATTACACCATAATCTCTAACTCAACCATCTCCTATATCCACCATCAAATTGTTGACAATTGGAAACTTCTCACAATTATCACTAAGAGACAACATCCAATCTACCCATTTATATTTAAGAATATTAGAAAAAAAGAAACCTGCATATTTTCTTTTTGAAGATGCCTAGTTATAGATCCAAATCTTCATCCTGCACATCGTGCCATACTTTTTTTAGATTATCCAAACATATCAACGGCATATCTCTGCATATCAGATACTCAGAATCCAATTCTCTAATTTTACACTATAAAAAATACATCTTTGATACATATAATAGCATATTAAAAGTAGGGCTGGCTCAATACAACTTGAACCCCAATGCAAAATTTATAGGATTCCAATTAAATGTCAACAAAATTTTGTAAGTTATAGCATTGTATTTGGCCCATTACTTTTTCCTTCTTAGTCAGTTTTGGGTTTGCCTTTGATTATTTTGAGAATTTTTCAAATACAAACCTTCACACAACATCTGATTTGAGAAACGAAAGATTAGGTTTCTGACAATAATCACACCAGTAGAAAGAAAAAGTTTTAGAAGAAGAAAAGGTAATAATAAGTTCTAATATTATAGAATAAAAATGAAATGTATAAGAAAAGAGATCTAACTGATGCAGGAATTTAAAATTTTAAGAATTGGAAAATGTTAATTTTTAAATTCCAAATTTTTTTGGGTCCACGTAAAGATATCGGATAATATTAAATTACAAAAAATAAACTAAAATGAGATGAATTTTAAATATGATTGGGGTTTTTAAGTAGGGACCTAGGCAATGACCTAAATTGCGTACGGCTTAAAGGGGGATCAGATATGGACATGATTACTCGGGCAGGAGTATCCATGTTTTATAGGTTAACATTCGGAATATCTTTTTATAAATATCAGAAAAACCAAGCCAATGGTGGCATGTAATTTAGTAAAAGAGATTTCGTTATATTGGAATGTTAATGTGTTACCAAAACCAATGTCATAAACTTCATCTTTACAAGGTCATAGAACCTCAGCTCTACAATATTCTATTATATTCTTGACAAAGGTAAGTAAAAGAAAATAACGATAGGAACTTAGTTTCATGTGAATTTGATGGCAGTTGGGGTACACCATGATGGAGAAGATTGTTTCAGGGTATTTCATTGAAATATAGATTTTTGAAGGGGAAAAAAAAAAAAAAAAAAAAAAAAAAATCAAACAGAAGGAAAATGGGATTAACCATCTTAAGTGAAGGTGGTCGTCCATTATTCTTAGCTGATAACGTTAATTTGAACTATGTTAAATCTGCAATGTGCTGCAGAAACTTGCACGGTCTTTCCAATGAAAATGCATGTCACTGAGTTGAAGTTTACAGAGACTATCACAAGGTATTAGAATAGTAGATGTGAAGCTTTGAGTCTATAAATAGCTAAATTTATGGTCATTACATTGTTGGATAAGTTCTGAGTCTTTTGGGTTTTGATTAGTCAATTATCACATTCAGTGTATTAAAATTCGTCAAACAGCTTAATCTTTTAAATGAATTTGAATATAAGAGGGACCTACAAAAGAGATTTTCCCAATGCTGATACAGATAAATTTGGCTTTGAGAAATTCTGGAAAGAAGCAAAGACATCAAACCTCCCTCTGTATATATATGTATGTATTATATACAATCAACTGAAATTTGGAATACCACCTAAACCTTTCATCATGTACCCAAATTCAAGTTATGCAATTGAGCATATAAGTGGGACCCATCGTTGGGTTCAGAGTTAATGGCCATTGAGCAATATTAGAAGCAAAGTAACAAAGACATTAATCATTCCAATTTTCTCATCTATATGCATTAACTACTCTAATTTCTGTCACTGTCTTTACTCTGTAGACCTTGTCCATGTATATATTCACACACAAATACACACTAATATATGTGTTTATATATATATATATATATATATATATATATATTCAACTAAAACTAAAGATGTTTCAAAACGAAGACCATCTGAATATGAAATATGCCCGTCAAATTTCTGGGTAACATCACTCAATTTTTTTTAGATGAAGAACATCACTCAATTGTTTTCGCAATTTTGAACAGACCTATCAAAAACCTATCAGATTATAAACAAATTAAATAATTTAGAAAGAGAGAGCAGTGAATACATACCAGCAGACTTGGAGCTGTTGAAGTGAATCGGTCGAAGCAGGGAATAAATTATCGACAATGTAAAGATCTGAAGTTTATCTCAACTTGCCACGTCATCATTCGCCCGTCAAACTCATCGGATTGAGATCCAGATTCGATCCGAATTGATAAATGTTTAATCTGACATTTTGAATTAATAAATTAATAGGATTATGTGGAATAATAGAATTGAATATGAATTACGATTAATAATATATAATAACCATATAATACTTTTTTCATATTTCTACTAATTTAACGTAAAAAAAAATTTAAAAAAATAACTTTTTTTCATTATTTGTAAACTCTATATATCTTTTTCTTTGGTAAATTAATATTTATTTGATAATTCACCTTTTTTTTAATTGCTACGTGGTATTTATTTTAATTTTTTTTGGTAATGAGAAACCTTCCCAACAACTTCAGTGCTGCAAGGTAAACTCTAAATATATAAATTATTTGCAAATCACATATATTATTATTTTTTGAATATTTATTTGCTCGTCTCTTTTGACATTAATTTTTTTACAATTATTACATCTCCTAATTATATATTGAACCACTTGGGGAAGTCATTATAGTGTATGCGAAAATCTCTCTTTGGATTGATTCAGTCTCTCACTCACAGACATACCACGTGCGTGGTAAAATGCCAAATGACATTAGATCGATTTGTTAGGTAAGAATAATTCGATTGAGTAGTGCATTTTCATTGCGTTGGTGTATCAAAAACGTTCAATACCTTGCCCATTCAATGTAATAGACTTGTAAATGGACGGTGTATTATGTGGGATTGAATTATTAGTTAATGGGATTGATCACGTATTGTTATCCGAAATTCAATCTTACAAATATATACCCTTCAATAAGGATGGTAACGGGAGCGAGTTTGGACGGGTGTATCTTCCCCTGCTCCCACAACCGTTTAAAAATTATGTCCCTGTCTCCATCCAAAATTACAAAAACGGGAGAACTTTTCACTCCATTCCCGTAACCGTTTAACATTTTTACCTCTGCGAGTACCCGCTTCGCCCCGTTTAAAACCACAACTTATTTATTGTTGAAATAGATTTGCTCGTTTTTTTCCCCTCATCTTCAATTCTACACCATTGCAAGTTTCCTTTTAATGAAATTCATTTGTTACTAAAATATTGTTATATAGGGTACTTAATATATAGTGGGATATATATATTGATGAAATAAAAGTACTTAAATAATTTGTTATCTAAATGGGGCGGGGCGGTGTAGGACGACCTCCCCCCGCCCCCGCACCAAACTTGCGCGAGTTTTTATTACATCAAACTATTTTCGCCTAAATAAGGAAAACGGTCTATCAAAATTGTTAAAAACGGGACAGGGTGGGGCGAGTAACTGCAGGAGCGGGTCAAATTGCCATCCCTACTCTTCAAATAGACTTGTTGACTTTCGATTTCAACTATTGTAAAATTTATAGTGAATTTGCTTCAGTTGGCTATGAGCAGTTTGGAATTTTCTCTCTTTTTTTTAATCTCATAATGAAGTTAGTACAAAACATATCAAAATCAGACCGAAAAAACTGAATAATAGAATAATTAAAATGAGTAATAGGTATTATTTCAGTCTTATTATCTTATTTACCTGATTTAAAAATAAAAATAAAAAAATCAAAGAGAGAAAGATGTCCATGAAAGAGACGATTCTGACAGAGACATCAAAAAGTAGAAAGAAAAAGAGTCTCAAAGTGAGAAACGTTTGTGAGAGACACCAAAAATAAAAAATAAAAAAAGATGCACGAAGTAAAAAATAAATAAATGAATAAAAAGGAAAAGAGAGTGAGAGAGAGAGAGAGAGAGAGAGATGATGAATTTGAAACCAAAATAAAAGGGGTTTTCGAGACAGTAGACACAGAAATAGAGAATAAGTTGTTAAAATTGAAACCAAAATGAATAAAGAAGAAAATTTCATTAAATTATTTGGTAATTTTTTAGAATTTAAGTGTTTAACTAATTATGAGATAAGAAGTTTGGCTATGCTCATTTTTTTTAATATATATATATATATATATATTGTCAACTGTTGTTATGAAGAAGAATGAAAATAATTTATATAAGAATTCCAGTTATTAGTTCATTTCTAACCACTTGTTTTGTACATATGCTTTTATTTGTGTATATTAATCCCATTTATACATGCTTATGCAATGCTTACGTAGTTAGACAATATGTTAAATTCTAATTGTAATCCATTTATACATGTTTACGCAATTCTTACAAAGTTTGACAACATGTTAAATTCTAATTATTTCAATTGAAGCATTCTCTCAGCCATTGGATTGAGAGTCATACGCTCTCATTTTCTCAATAATGCTTTTACTGGTGTATATAGACGCATTTGTAGATGCTTATGCAATGCTTACAAGGTTTGACGACATGCTAAATTTCAATTGTTTCAATTGAAGCATCCTCTCAACAGTTGAATTGAGAATTACGCCCTCTCAGTAGTGCTTTTACTAGTGTATATAAAACCATTTGTACATGCTTATGCAATGCTTACAAAATTTGACGTCATGCTAAACTCTAATTGTTTCAATTGAAACACTCTCTCAGCCTTTGGATTAAGAGTCGCACTATGTCAATCTAATGGATAAGAATCTCCTCCAGTGCAGAAGAAGTCTTGCATAGAATCTAGTGGTTATGATTGAATTGATAAATGGGACCCATCAGTGATGATGTAATCTCAACTACTAAATTCTGTGCAAGACCTTTCTTGGAGAGAATCCTTGTCGAAATCTAATAGGAGAGAGAGGATCATGAATGATAGAAAATTCAGCTCTTACATATCTTTATTTTTCCATTTTCAAAATTAATGCACCTCTAGTGCTTAGTTTTTGACAATGAAGGAGTTGAACATCGATGATCAGTGGGCAATTTATTAACCTCCCTTTCGAAACCTCATGAAGTGGAAATGGGCCCTTTTGGTAATTTACCTTTAGAATGCTAGCTTTCACTAGGAAGTTCATGCACCTTGCCAAAAAAGAAGTTCATGCACCAAGATCAATTGGGGTAATTGCATTTTAGGAGGGAATATTTTTTAGTTTCATTGGGCGGGGCTGTCTTGGAGAGCTAGCAAAGCTCATGTGGACTGTCTTTGGCCACCACATTGCAAATATTTGAGAATAAAACAGTGAAAGTGTTGTCTAATCAGCCCACTTAAGGAGGGCCATGTCAAACTTTTTGAGAGTAAATAAAGAGCAAGTTCATCAAGTGGTTCAAAAATGTTAAATGCAATAGTGATTGCACAATATCTTGCAACATGATTTTTAAGTATTTAATAAATATAAGCTAGTTTCCTTCACTTGATTTTTTTATTTTTTAAAATTATATTATCAAAAGCACTTAATTTATTTATATTCATAATTAAATGAGTTAAATCATCAAAATTTTATTTTAATTGGTTTAGAAAAGTAAACCAATTAGTCGAATCAAACCATGATCGAGCGGAATGACCATTCGGGCATCAAATTGGGTTGTTGTAGTCTTACCTTTTATGATAATATATATTTCTAGTTTTGGACCTAGAAAGAGTAGATATCTACAAAAGAGGCAAAAGGCTAGGGTTTTTAATGGGGGAGGGTTGGCCCCCTCAAATGTAAGATTGCCTTGATAGGACAACAAATCCCTATAGTGGAAGGTGATGCCAATGCTTTAGTGTTGTCTGTTCACTCTTCTCCTTCACACTTAAATTCCTACCCCATAAGTGAAATGCTATTACTTATTAGAGGTTGATTTCCTTGCACTACAAGAGTTATTGGTTCTCATTCCTTTTATTTTATTAATAAAACTTGACTTTGGGATTTGTAAAGTGGAAGTGACAAAAAGCACTCTTTGAGGGTAAATGTATGGCATAAAGACAGGAGTGATGATCTATTCATCGGAGGGACTCATCGAATTACCGGATTAAAATTTTTAGCCTTTAGATGCATTAAAACGAAATTTATATTTAAGGGTCTAGAAAATCTCGACCCTTCAGGTGTGTCGGCATTTCCTCCGTATGAAAATGACAGTTCTATAAAGTATTGAAATGGGCAAATATATATTCTAAAGTATAACTATAAAGTGTTTCACAAGCACTTATAACTTAGATCGCCAACCCTATGTTATTCACATGCTCTATCACCTATGTTGTTCTTTTAGTCTTTTCTACCAACTATTGTGATTAATAATTTGTTATTTGAAAGCTCTAATTTCAAAACAAAATGTCCTTATTTTTTACCCTATTGTAATGGCTTTTTAAAAAGTTTGAATCAGAGGATTCTAGAAAGCGATATCTCAATGGGTCTGTAGGGGAAAAAAAGGGTTTGCAATTTTACTGACAACTATTGTGACAGTGAGCACACTGACTCCAATTTTGTTCAGAATGACCCATGTACATTGAACTTCATATTCATTCAAATCTTTCATGAAGAGGGTTGTCACCATCAGTACTGGACCAAT
Source organism: Cornus florida (assembly GCF_030987335.1). Lineage (NCBI taxonomy): Eukaryota > Viridiplantae > Streptophyta > Magnoliopsida > Cornales > Cornaceae > Cornus > Cornus florida. The sequence goes on along the minus strand of NW_026775573.1, from coordinate 10,252,516 downwards.
CACATAAAGGGGAAAATAAATTATATGATTTTTATTAACTTAAATAATGAAAAATGGTCTTTTTGTAAGATCACTTAATGCAATATATATATATATATATATGGAAAAATGCTAGAATATGCAAAGTGGCCGGCCAATAACTGATGGATGTATGCATCTCTTGAATGCATTACAATGGAACTCACATTTTCTGCCTAAGTAGCTAGCATGATTCTTTTTTCATTTTCTAGGTAAGTACAGTTAGTACAAAAAAAATTCTAAATTATAACAATGTTAAGCATATTAACATATTTATATTCCACTTCCACATCAGCCAATCAACTCTTCTTCTCTACCTATTCTAGTTCTGTAAAATTGTTACTTTAGTCAATGGGTATTAGCCGAGATGGTATGATCGATTTCTATCTCCTCTCCAACTAAGAGAAGCCTCTGGTAATATTGTGAGTGGGTATTAAACTTTCATTTAACTCTCATTACTTCTACTCTTCAAGGGTGACTGGAAATCTGCCATTATCATCGTCACTAAGCTAAATGAAGTATCTTCTCTCTCTTCTTTTTTCTGCTTGGAGTTTCTATCAACTGTCTCATCTTGTAACGCAGTTGTGGAAGTGGCAGAGCTACTATGGAGTGTCGGCCAAGGAATCTCGATCATCACATACCTCACAAATGTCTAGCAAGTTGTGTCTTCAATCTTTCCATTATTTGGTGCCTTCATTGCTGATTCAGGACAATTAATCCTCCTTTTATATATTTTATTTTAATTATTGTAACTTATTTAGTAACTATGATGCAATGTTTATATGACGCTTTGGCTGAAGAAGTTTTTGGTATTTTTACTTCTCCCTTAATCATGTAGACGCGTTTAAAAATTGTGAGCATTGAGTGTGCAAAGCAACAACAATATCTTCACGAGTTATGCACCCAAGAAGTTTTTGACATTTATATCTATCCCTTTTAATCATGTAGACGTGTTTAAAAACTGTAAGCATTGATTGTGCAAAGCGACAACAATATATTCACGAGTTATGGCGGATTGTTACTGTTTCATTTGGATTTGGAGTTTCATAAAGGAATTAGTAAATCTTAGATAAGAAATGTTGTTAAATTCAATTGAAGAAGCTTAGAGCCTATTTGGTTTGTAACAATGGAAACAGTTTTCTTTTTTCTCAGAAAATTGTATAAAAAACTCTGTTTTGTTCAATTTTTTGAAAACTCAGTTATAAAAAGGCTTATCTTTTATTGTTCTCTAAAAACTGTTCTCTATTTTTTGAATTTCTGATAACTGTTTTCAGAGTTACAAACCAAACAAGCCCTTATATTTGGAGTTCGATGACACACTTGCATGTGCTAATTGGCAGAATGCTCCCACTATAGATTTTTGGCTTCAGAAAACAGATGCTTCTATATAGTTTTGGAACTTGTTATTTTCAAAGTATTTGTGACCTCTTGTATCTCATCAAGTTTTGGTAAGAGTAAAGAAATCTAAAGCACCATGGAGAAGTCATGATAGTGTATAAGAATATAAATCTGTGTGCTTGTGAAATCTGAGCAGCACAAAACACATTTATGTTGGACCAGACAACTTGAACAGCATTTTTCTCAAGCATGATTTGAGCCCTCCAAATTTATAGATATAAAGGCATTAATTTGTACATATGCTCATGCAATGCTTACAAAGCTTGACGACATTTTGGAATCCAATAGTTTGAATTTGAATAAAAGAAAGTAAAAAGGTATCACGGGACGATATTTTGGAATCCAATTGTTTGAATTGAAGAAAGGAAAGAAAAAAAAGTTATCACACGAGCGCTCTCAACTCAATGGCTGAGGAGGGGGGGGGGTCATGATACAAAATTTAGGTTCTTATATCTATTAATGTAGGTAGCACTTTGAAAATTTCAAACCAATGCATGATCTAGTGCTTGTTTTCGACATGACCTCAAGCAGGCCCCAATCTAGAGTGAACACTAGTGTTGTTTGGGGTGTAGCAGACATGAAAGGATTGAGTGGGTAACTTGCTTTTCAGAACCTCATAATGTGGAGAATGAACCCTCTTGGATATATGTTTGGTTTGATTTTAATTCATTGAGAATCTAAGAAAATGCTTGTATAGACTGGGAAGTGCATGTACTAGGGTTAAGGTTGCATTACTGGAGGGAAACATACTTGAGTGGGGCTTAATCCATAACTTGCAGCTCATGTGGACTGCCTTTGATTGGCCACCAAATTGCATATATTTTGGGATAAAAATAGCGATAGGCTAATTTTGTCTAATCAGTCCACTTAAAGGAGGTCATGTCAAGCTCTCTTAAGAATAGCATCATTAAATTGGGCAACAAAAGTCTCACTTGGTCTAACACGAATTAGCAATATTATAGATTCTTTTGTTTGTGATTGTTTAACTTCATCAATGTGTAATTGTGACTGTTCAATTTCATCTGTGCAATTGTGATCGTTTAAAATTAAGTATTTTATAATCTAAATTTTGTTATTTTCTTGATTCTAGACACACCACCAGTTAAATTTGGAGAAATCTAGGGTTTAGGTACTAATCATTTTTCCCCTTTTCCGCATGAAAGAAAGTTGGTGTGAACCCACATGGCACTAGTGTCACCTTGACTCCATGATTGAGCTTAAGGCTGTTCCATTCCAACATAGAATATCCTAGTTCATCAGTCCACCTAAAAAGTTGAGGAAGGGTTCAACCGTTCAATATAAGCCTTAAATATATATGTATGTATATATATATATTAAGCCAAGGAATTGAATTGAAAGGAATTAAAGACTTACTATATGACATTGAGTTCCAATTAACTTACACATTGTTTTTGTAGGGTGGTGTTGTCTGAAAACACTAATGAAAAATGTATGAAAGAACTTAAAAACTACATTTTAATTTCTGAAATTTTAAGTGATAATGATAAACTAGATTTTTTACTTTTATTTTTTTATTTTTTGTGCTTGTTTGAACTTTTAGTGTTGATTTGGTAAAAGATTTTGGTCTTTTTCACTTGTCAGCCACCACGTAAGTGTCACCTTAGAGTCGGTAAGAGGTTGTAGTTTGGTTGGCCAAGAGAGAAGTGTTGACTTGGAATAACGTTACAGGAAATCTCGACAAGTCATTGGATCATTACGCACGCGTTGAAATCGCTACGTGCGGATTCATTGCCTTTATACGTGCGGTGACATGTTACTTGAGTATCTGAAAGGAGGTTATAGTTTGGTGTGCCAAGAGAGAAGTGTTGATCAGAAATGGTGTCGCGAGAGATCTTGACAAGTCAATTAGTTCATTAAGTGCACATTGAATTCGCTACGTGCAGACTCATTGTTTTTATACGCGCGATTAATCACTTCTTGTTAACAAGTATTTACATAGTACTTGAGGAGGGAAAGGGACAAATGGGACACGTGTCATTCTCCGAAAATGACACCACTCAACACACACGTCCCTATCTCATTAGTTGTCCTTCATATGTAGGTATCATATGTGATTTTAACTATATATACCCCTTCCACCAACACATGAAGGGGTCCTTCCCCTCTTTAGAGAATAGCCGACTCTTGGAATGGTCACCCTCTCCTCCCTCTCCTTTCTTTCTTCCACCATTCTCAAATGGTGGATTTTCTTCTACGCTCATTTAAAATTTTATTTTTTCTAAATTATATTATCAAATGTACTTAATTAATTTTAATTAATTTTTAACAGTTTAATCAAATGATTTAACTGAATCAAGTCAACTAACAATTGAACACATAAAAATGGATAGATAGTCAATCCCTTTTTCATGACTAGATATATAGACAAGGGTACGTTTGGACCTAGAGAAGTAGACATCTACAAAATGGGAAAAAAGGGTTTTTAGTGGGTGGGGGCTGGGTTTTGCCGTCAAGAAAAAAATTACTATAAGAGGTGAATTGCTCCAATAGTGGATGGTGATGGCAATGCCTATTGCTTGTCTCTCCACTTTTCTCCTCCTCAATTATAAATTCACACCTCATTAGGAGAGGCTACTAGAGGTTTGCCTTCCTACCTTATTAGACTTATAAGAGTTCATTAAATTATTGGTGACTATGACTTTTTTGTTTTTTTATTTCTTATTATTATTATAAAAATTGTCTTTATCTCTTCCTGACTTGGGATAAGAATGAACAAGAATGCTTCGAAAGTGTGACAAATTGCATTCTTTAAGAGGTCAATTTATAAATAGAGCAAATTGCAAAAAAAAAAAAAAAATCCCTTAACTATTCAAATTGGTTATAAAAAAAATCCTAACTGGACTAACTAATTGTTGCAACTTTAACATCATCAAATTTTTTAAAATTAAAGTAATATTATAATGACAAAAATACCCCTTAGTAGAAATTTAAGAAAGAGTAAATTGCATAAATTCCCTTGGATTATCAGATTTTTGCCCCTTAATATAAATTTATGAAAATTTAAGTTTTGTTTAAAATTAATTTCAGTTTAGGTTTTCTTTTCCTTTTTATTCCCAAAAAAAATGAAAATAAAAATCAATAATTTTTTTAAAATTACACATCATTAAAGTGATATTATTATAACAAAAAATCCATTTAATACAAATTTGATGAAATTTAGAAAATTTAGGCTTCTTTAAAAATGATTTTAATTTTCTGTTTTAATTTTTTTAATTTCAAAAAATAGAAATTTGAGAAAAAATAAAAATTTGAAAATTCCACACCTTGGAATAATTTAGTCCTTAGATGCATCTATAGAAAAATGAAAATACATTGGAACATTTTTTTTTAATATTATAAAGGAAAATAAAACCAAAAATGAAAATCATTTTACAAAAAACCTAATTTTTTATTAAATTCATATTAAGCGGAATTTTTATCATTATAGCCTCACTTTAATGGTGTGTAATTTTTAAAATTTTATTAAATTTATATATTGTGAAAATTCAAAAGGAAATGTACATAAAATGAAAATCATTTTAAATTAAAACTTAACTTTATTAAATTTATATTGAAGGGAAATTTTGTCATTATAACATCACTTTAATGGTGTGCAATTTTTAAAATTTTCTTAAATTTACATCTTTTGAAAATTAAAAAGGAAAATAAAACATCAAATGAAAATCATTTTAACAAAAACCTAAATTTTGTTAAATTTCTATCAAGGAAATTTTTTGTCATTATAATATCACTTTAAAGGTGCATAATTATAAAATTTTTCTTGAATTTGTATTTTTTTTAAGTTAAAAAAAAGGAAAAGAAAAACTAGAATCAAAACCATTTTAAGGAAAACCTAAAATTTCTTAAATTTCTATCAATGGAGTTTTGTGCAAAAATTCAGAGTTTATGCAATTGGCTCTTTCTTAAATTTCTACAAAGGGACATTTTTGTCATTTCCATATTACTTTAATTTCTAAAAATGTGATGGTATCAAAGTTGCAACAATTGCTTAGAGCATCTCCAATCGTTGTGTATATTTTTTTGTTTAAATCTGATATGTCATAAAAGATTTACAAAAAAAAATTTAGATTATTTATTTTTAGCTCTAACGGTTGTTTTATACCTTTCGTATAAAAATATATCCCCAATAACAACCAACCAGTATCATGCCTCGATCCCACATAATTTTTACAAACCTACTGATCGAATATAAGATTGATTCGTTAATGGAATGAGAAAGAAGCAAGAGAAAGGAAATATATTGATAAGATTGTGTAAAATATAGAACAATTTTACACATTGATGTCGTGACAATGTATCTTAACAAACTGCTGGAAATAAAAATAAATAAAAAATTACACATTATACGTGACCGTGTATATTTTACACAAAAGAATATTTTAACATACTGTTGAAGATGCTCTTAGTCAAGGGAGATTTTAGACCAAACTTTTAGAAGGGAGGTTTAATTTGAACAATTTCGAATAGTCAAGTTTTTTATTTTTGGTACAGGGGTGAAGTATTGCAATGTTCAATTTTTCTAAAAGCCATAACTAGTCTTCCCCTTGCATTTCTTATTTTCATGTCTGGCTCAATGAAACAAAATTTGTAGACTATTCAAAGCTTATATATTAAGGACATACTTGATTTGTAATTCTCATAACAATTTTTTTGTTAAAAATTGTAAATTGTACAAAAATTCTATTTGGTTCAATTTTTTAAAAATTATTTTATGAAAACTCAGTTATAAAAAGGTCTGTAAAAGATAGTTCTCTGAAAATAATTTTTTGTTTTCTGAATTCTTGAGAACTATTTTTAAAGTTATAAACTCTAAGATGCAAGGGTGGATGTGGGGCTATGGTGGGCTTGAGTCCACCCCAATTTTTTTTTTTTTTTTAAATTTTTTTTTTTTAGTATAGGCAATTTTAGCTCAACCCCCAAAAAAATTACTAGTATTAGCCCACATCCACCCTTGCATTAAATTAGAATTTGTGCTTTGAAAAGTCTAATTTTAAAACAAAATGTTATTATTTTAAAATTGTTGTCAAGTTTTTTAGAGGTTTGAGTAAGAGATTTTGGGGAAAGGATATCTCAATGGATCTTAAAAGAATAGGGTTTGGCATTTTACTGTCACCATATGCGTGCAATAAGCCACATTGACTCCAATTTTGTTCAGCATGTGCAAACTAACATGAATTATACTTTTCAATAGAAGAGAATCTCACGTATGAGTTCCACATGATGACTTGCATTGAACTTTTCATGAAGTGGGTTGTCACTATCATTAGTGGAATAAAATATATATGAAGGAAAAAAAAAAATACATGTTTTTTTTTTTTTTGATATATTTATAGTCACAGGAACAAACTGAAACCACATGCTTCTTATAAAATGAAATTTCTAAATTTAAAATTTTTAACGACCATCTTTTCAACACATAATAATGAGAATTTTGTTATGAATTGGGGTAAATGATCACAATTTCAAAATTCTTCATTGGCCCGATATAAAGAATATTCTATGGACATTTTACATGGCTTTCTTTTTCTTTTTCTTTTTTTCTTTTTTTATATATCAAATAGGGGTGAAATAAATTTTGTACGTTGATCACTTAATACCAAATAAATTCTTGAGTTACAATACAGAGTATCGATACCCTTTCTCAAATTTAAATGATGAAATCAGATACGTAGTATAAGAATTGTGGACGAATCACATTCTCTAAATTCGATAATTATGATTTAGGGATTGTAAATGAATCACAACTTTTATATGTGGTGGGGTACACATCCCTTATCTCTAGTTCGACTGATTTAGGGGTTCTGGGCAAATCACAACCATGGGTCACAAACAACCCTTATGATTTCTGGTTTTGGAATAAAAATAATTTTTTCTGTAAATATATTGATGGTGCTATGTTTCGTGGCAGCCAACCAACTCTTGCCCAGTGGGAGAAGTGTAAAATTATTTGTTCAACCGCAGGTATATATATATCAAAAAAAAAAAAAAAAATATATATATATATATATATATATATATATATGTGTGTAAATTACTCTCTATATATAGAAGCGACCCATTACCCAATATCAAACTTTCACTTAACCCTCTCTAATATCTTTCTCCTCAAGCCTCCATGGATAACTCAGTAGCTCCAATCATGAGTGTTAATGGACACCAAAACATCCCAAATAATTCCGCCAAAAGAAAACCCTTAAAGGGAGGCTGGAAAGCTGCCATTTTCATCATCTGTAAGCTACATACATGAACCATTAATTCTTTGATCTCTTCTTTTAAAATCAACCCTTTTTTTTTTTTTTTTCTTGGAGGTTGATTTCACGAAGAGTGTCTCATTTTGATTGCAGTTGTGGAAGTAGCAGAGCGGTTCGCGTACTACGGAGTCTCCGGCAACCTCATCTCCTACCTCACGAATGTTCTCGGACAGCCCACCGCCACGGCTGCCAAGAATGTCAATGTGTGGCAAGGCGTGTCTGCAATCTTTCCATTGCTTGGTGCCTTTGTTGCTGATTCATACCTTGGCAGATTCAAGACAATACTTGTGTCCTCCATTATATATTTCATGGTGGGTTCATAGTCACTACTACTCTTTCCTTCATATTTCATCAGAAAATATGATTATACTTTACCATCTGAATTTTTTGATGATTGATTCAACTTGAACCACAGACACTGACACACACACACACACACACACATACATATAGTTTGTAATCTGAATCCTGGTTTTGACTTTTGAGCCATGAAACTAATTAAAGCTGTATTAGCCAGTAGTTTAGATCATGCATACATACTAAACAGTGTGCTGGCAAACAAGGACCTAGCCAGCTAAGGCTTAGGGGGTGGCAGCTGGCCTTCGTATTATTATTATTATTTTTTTTTGTAATTTTGTACTTTTATGCATGTAATATTTGAAATTTTAGATGGAAAATATCCCCTAAAATTTATCCTTTCTAAAACTTTTTCTAATTCATCTTTTCCTTTCTCTTTTACTCTTATTCTTCTTTAAGTTTTTTTATTCCATTCAAAATATTTTACATTTACCTTCTTGAATCAAACCCCAGCCGCCGCCCCCCCCCCCCCCCCCCCCCCCCAACTCTTTTTTTTTCCCCTCAAAGTTGTCTTCTTCTTTTGTTTTCTTTTCCTCTTAATAAAATTTCTTCATGTTTCTACAATAACCTTATTTCTTTCTTCTTCTATTTTTTTTTTTTCTTTTCCTTCTTTAAAATTATTAGTATAATTTTATGAACTTAATAACAGTATTTTATGTTTCATATTTTTTTTACTGCTATTTATTTTTGCAAACATTAACATATTATTTGTATATGGTAGAGTTCTATTTTTGATCGAGATTGTTGTCTATAAAAAACTGTTAGTTGCACGCAGGAACCACGTGTTGCTCAGTGGGGCGGGCTCGCCCACTGATGATGATGATGATGATTATTATTATTATTATTATTATTTAACTTAATACCATTGTAAGTTTATCAAATTTTAATAATGCACCCACTAATTAATAAGTTTTTTATCTTCTGCCCCGTTGAAATTTTTATTTAGTTATATTACATTTTTGAGAGTTTCTCAAAATTCTAATAATGCCTCCATTAATCTATAACATTTTCTTCCTTGAAAAGCTATTTCGCTCTTGATACATACCATATTCATTATACATACTATTTATAAAAACAAAGATGAAAATCATTACTGTATTTTTTTTAAACGGTAGTTTGAAATTTTATTTTATTTTATTATTAATTGTTCAAGGTCAATCCCATAAATATTATGTCCCATAAATAAATTTCTCGGCTGGCGCCAGGACAAAAACCGAAAATGAACTTGACCTAAGACTTGAATTTGCAACCTCACCCTTGTCGGTGCAGCTTTTATGATCATACTAGACATTTGACCAAATTGGTCCCCTTTTTGAGTGAGTGTGTGCTTGTGTTCTTTACCTACCAAAAAAAATAAAAAATAAAGATGAAGTGACGATACATTGTGATATGTATGTATGTGTGAGTGTGTGTGCTTGTGTTGTTTAACTACCCAAAAAAATAAAAAATAAAGATGGAGTGACTACAATTTGAAATTTGAAATTTCTTATATTGTTGCTAGTGATGGTGATCGTTGAGTTCTAAATTCACAGGGACTGGTTCTGCTAACTCTATCAGTCTCAGCAATCTCATTGCACCACCGCCGCGCGGTTTTCTTCCTAGCCCTGTACATACTGACCATAGGCGAAGGCGGGCACAAGCCATGCGTGCAGACATTCGCGGCGGACCAATTCGACGAGGCTCTCCCGGAGGAGAAGAAGGCGAAGAGCTCATTCTTCAACTGGTGGTACTTGGGTATAGTGTGTGGTGCAACCACGGCAGTGCTGGTAGTGATTTACGTGCAAGATTATATTGGGTGGGCCATTGGGTTTGGAATGCTGGCGGTGGCCGTGGCCGCGGCGCTTGGGCTGTTTCTGATCGGGAGGAGGACGTATCGGAGGCAAGCTCCGATTGGTAGCCCGTTTACTAGGGTGGCTCAGGTGGTGGTCGCCGCTGTGAGGAAGCGGCGCGTGTCTGAGACGCGCGGTGGTCTGGGTGTTTGTTATGATGATGGGAGTGTTGGGACAGAAGTTGAGGGACAAAGTAGGGTGTGGACTTTGGCTCGGACCAATCAGTTCAGGTATGTGCTAAAAAATAATAATAATAATAAGAAAGTCAACTTTTTAGTGTGCATATCTTTGAATAGTTTCCCATTGAATACATCCGTTATTGTTTGCCACGTCATAGAATAACGTAGAAGTTGCCATGTCAAAAGCACGCTTGTATTGGGACGACAATCATGAGATTGAATCGATAAATAAGATTTATTAGTGATGATATAATTTTTATTATTAAATTAGGTCGGATGATATAATCTTCATTATTAAATTGCGTGAGATATCTAAGATCCTTGTCCTTTGCATAGAACATAGGCCTTGTTTGAAAACATATTTTAAAAAGTTATAAAAATTGGTTTTAAAAAGTTATAAAAATTGGTTCTTCTCAAAGTATAAGTAAGTTTGGTTTGTAATTATGAAAATAGTTTTTTGTTTTTAAAAAATTATATAAAAAGTTCTATTTGGTATTATTTTTTAAAAATTCAGTTATAAAAAATCTATTTTCAGATAACAGTTAAAAAGTTGTTATCTATTTTTTAAGAATTATTCTTAGAATTACAAAACTATGAAACAAAACAGACCCATATTTTGTAACTCAATTTTTATTACTCTGTCAATTAATTAAACAAGTTTTCAAATTATTTTTTTTATTTTTAATTTTTTGAAATAAAAAATTATCAGTCAATACGTGGTGAATGAGCTCACAACACAGGCTCTTTCTTTTTTACCCTTCAGAGTTCAACTTTCTTATTATTGCTCCTTAGGAAAAATTTAGAAAGGAAAATTATTTTTAAATCGATTTTTCAAACCGTTTCGTATGGTAGAAGAATTCTTTATCCCAATGTAATCCACATTTGAGTTTATTCCACTGCATCAACAAAATAAATCCCTCTTCAACTACGCACATCAGTCAAGAAATAGGTTGAGTGTAGAAATAGCATTAATCAAAAGTCAAAAAGAAGATTGTTCGGGATACACTTGAACTTAATAAGCATTTATTTTTGTCAATTATTAATTCTGATATGAATTTAATTTTGTCAATTTTAAATTTTAAAGTTATCTCAACAAACAGTAACAAATGCTTGTCACTATTAAAAGACCTAATTGTCAATTGGGTTGGCAGTTGGGTAAGTGTCAGTTCAAGCAGCAAAGTCAAAACTAGAATTTTTTTGACACACGTATCTGCCATTGATAGACCACTACTAGCTAAGGCTAATTCCCACTATAGATTTGTAGGACAAACCTTGATGTGAATTTTGTTGCAGACACAAAGTCAATCTTATGGGATGCTAAGAAGACCAGAAATAAAGGAAGACTAAGGTGTCTCTGAATTTTGGTTGGCATCAATCAAGTTGACTTTACTCACTTGAGTGGAAGTTACTCTTAGTTTCTTAGCATATGTTTGGTTTATTTTTCAAAAAATAATATCCAAGTATTAAGAAAGAAAAAAAATTGTTTTTAAATAATATTTATCTAAAAATAGGCTATTTTTTAACAATTTTTTTCAATTTTTTTTTTTTTTATTTTTTTTTTATTAGGTAAAGTATTCATAGTTTTACAAATTTGACAAACTGCTCATTACGGGCTCCAATCCCTCACATTCCTTAGATTATATCATTCGGTTAACGAGCCTTCAATTTTTTTGATATAATTTTTAATTTTTAATTTTTTGAAAACAGAAGACTGTCTTAAACCGAAAAAGCACCTAATATTTCGTGTATTGTGTTTAGAGTCTTATTTTCATTTTTTTTTCCTTATTCAATCCATTCTAAGCTTGATCAAAGAAAGCATTCAATTTCAGTCAATAATTCTTAACCATTTTGATTGTGAAATACTGAAATGTACTTCACAATTGTCTGCCAGATTGTTGTCAATATGACATTAACAAACAAGGCATTAAATAAAACCCTAGCATGAGATCATTTCTAGTTTTTTTCTTTATCTTCTATACCTATAAAAGACATACAAAAAAAAATGGCACAACTGTATAGAGCATTCCAGGATGAGCAACTTAATTAGCACCAAAATGTTGAAACCAATATGCAGATTTCTGGACAAGGCAACGATCATCGACGACAAAGATGCATCAAGCGAAACAAAGAACCACTGGAGGCTATGCTCAGTCAACCAAGTGGAGGAAGTGAAGCTCATCCTCCGTCTAGTCCCCATTTGGCTAGGTTGCTTGACGTTCACCATTGTCATTGCCCAACTCGGCACCTACTTCACAAAACAAGGCAGCACCATGATCAGATCAATTGGATCCTTCCATTTCCCTGCAGCCTCACTTCAAGTGGTCCCCGGCTTCACAATCCTCACCGCGGTCCCAATCTATGACCGGATCCTAGTCCCAGCAGCCCGGAACATCACAGGGCACCACTCTGGCATCACAATGCTGCAGAGGATGGGAATAGGGTTTTTCCTATCCGTGCTCACAATGGTGGTATCAGCTTTAGTAGAGGCCAAAAGGGTCAGCGTTGCAGCAGACCACGGCCTCATTGATGCCCCAAAATCGACAGTCCCAATGAGGGTGTGGTGGTTGCTCCCACAATACATGCTCTGTGGGCTTTCTGATGTGTTCACGGTGGTTGGAATGCAGGAGCTGTTCTACGATCAAATGCCGGAGCAGATGAGGAGCATGGGGGCTGCAGCATATATTAGTAGTGTAGGAATGGGGAGCTTCTTGAGCAGTGCTGTGATATCTATTGTGCAGGCCATTAGCTCAAGGTTTGGTAATGAGTGGCTTGGTGACAATCTTAATAGGGCACATCTTCATTGCTTTTATTGGGTGCTGGCAGGGTTGAGTGCTGTGAATTTGTGTGTGTATCTATGTGTTGCTAAGAGGTTTGTGTACAAGAAAATTGAATGGGATGGTCCAACTGAAGAGAAAGAGTTAATGTGAAATTAGTAGTATATGTATGTGTAGTGAGTCAATACCTTGGTCACAAACTCTGTTAAATCAATAGATGTTTATGTAGATGTCCTCTCTTTCAAGGGTCAGTGACTTTTGTTAAAATCAAAATGGCTGTTCCAACTTTTGTCAATATTGTGGGAGTACTCTGCATATGTGCCTGCATTGGAATTTTTTTTTTTTTTTTGACAAATATTTTCAACTAGGTAGTCCTACTTTTGATGTTAAAGACAAATAAATCATAAAAAAAATTTAAGAAAATGATTCTTGTACCGAATAACTGCAGTAAATTGATAGATCTACTCTTTTAATTGGTCAATTATGCAACAAATAAGAAAGTGGATCCCTCTACTTAATTGTATTTGGTAGAAATAATCAATTAAATTTTTTTCGATTAGGCAATTCACTCGGTGTGAGTATCACTATTAAAATATGTGGACCATGAAGTTCTATTTTTGACATATATTTTTTTCTAGAATTCTATTAACAACGTTTTTTTTAAATTGCGCTTTTTTATAAATGTCTTAAATGTTATTTTCTTATTAAAATACTAACTTTACCAGTTACCTCTACAATAATAATAATAAAAGGCATATAGTTTTAGTTGCCACCAAAATTAGCTATTTTTTAAAAATATTTAACAAGTTATTTAACTTCAACCAATTGTAATGAAAATAAATATTAAAAGAAGCCCGAAAAGTTCTACTATTATTATTATTATTAATTTTTTTTTAATGAGGGGATTGATGTACAATTAATGAATTATTTACACATTTTTAACTTTTTTCTAGACAGATAAGTAATTTCAAAGTAATTTTATTTAACTTTAACATTTCTTTGTTATATATCTAAATTTTATTTTTTTATTATAAAAGTCTAAGGGCTTTTTCTTGTTTCTAGATTTTTTTCATATTTTTTAGAATACAAAAGCAGTCATTAAAGAGTTGGTAAATGTGTTATTATTTATTTAATTAGTCATGTGTTTATCCACTCAATTTTTACCTAATGTTTTTTATTTAGTTATTCAACCTGAAAAGCCACCAAAGTGACATTTTCAACCGGAGGGTTGTCATTTCCACTCTCTCTCCTTAGAACATGTTTCATATTGTTCATAACACTATTTTTTATATGAATGTTATATCCGTAAAAGTGTGTTGTTTCTTTATTTTTTATCAACTAAATCACTTTCTTTAGTGTAAAATATATATAATTTACTAATTTTTCTTAATATTTAAATGACCTAATAAATAAGTTATTATTTATATAGTGCATTACCAAATATTTTCATTTCAGTTATTGAATTTGAAAATGCACCCCCAAGAATTGGTTATTTTAATTTTATTTGTAATTATTGATATATAAATAAATTAATAAATAAATTACGTAGTATTATCAATTTAGTGCACTATCTAATGTTTTCATCTTCAAAATGTATGTGTGATAGTTAACCAAGATAGCTTTCAAAAAAAAAAAAAAAACTAATTGTTTCCATCACGTGTATTTTTAGCTATTATATATATACATATATATATATATATCTAAAAGAAAATAACATTAGTGATATTTTTATTAAAAAGGGTAAATATTGAAAGAAAATGTAAGTGGAATTGTGAACTTAAATTATAATTTTAAGTTTTAACTAAGAGTAGGACAAAATTGTCCTAACAAATTTTTGTAAATCTTATTGGTCCTTATAATTTTCTCTTCGACAGGTATATATATATATATTGGTCCATATCCACAGCCACAAAACTTGGGGGTGTAAAAGCCCCAATCTCTCTCAGTCTCTCTCTGTCAAACAAGAAGAAAACGACTGCACAGAAATTGGAGGTATTGGTTTCTTTCAAGTTTAAGAGCATCGCAGTGGGCTCGCGGAAGGCCCTTTCCGCGAGCCAAACGGCCCAGTAGCTCTCCACTGGTCTCACAGAAAATGGGTGGGCCCGCAAGGGTTTGCGGGATGGCTTGCGGTATTTTGTATATTTTTTTGCCTCATTTGCCGCCAAAATTGGCGTTGCTTTAACAGTGCCATAAGGCACTGTTTGGCTGCAATTTTTTTTAGAAAAAACTCAAAAATAGGTTATTTTGAGCGCTTTTTTTTTTTAAATATTGTTTATGCATTGTTTGTCCAAAAAAAAAATGATTTGGGCCAAAAATAAATTTAAAAACTTTTTATTTTTTGTTTTTTCCCGTAAAAAATAATTTTTTAAATTTTTTTTGCTGTATTGTTCAAAGTTATAATATCGATCCTAACTTTTGAAAATATATTGTTTGATTGAAAAATATTACCGTTGAGAAACAATTTTATCATTTTTAATATATAAAAATTATTACATAAAATATTAAAAAACTATTACATAATAAAATTTATAGTACACAAAATATAGCCGTTACAAATATAACCGTCAGGAATATAGCCGTTACAAATATAACCGTCAGGAATATAGCAGTTAGAAATATAGTCATTATGAAAAAGTTAAATTTTTTTTTTTTTGGAGAGCGAAAATTCGAAGAGCATAATGGCGTGGTTATTTTCGGAGAGCATAAGCTGCTGACGTGGCTCCTGAAATTATTGACGTTGCAAGCTGAAGTGATATTTTTGGAGAACCAAATTAAGAAAAGGCAGGTGCAGATACTCTAAGAACACTTATTGATCATTATTGTGTTGGTGAATATTTGAATATTATTACTTTACATGAGGAAGAAAATATCATGGACAAAACAAATTAAACATTTCAAGAATATTTGAACATTAATTGACAGATGCATTACTTGAGTCTATAAACTTCTTTTTTCATTGTCTTCTATGAGTCACTGAGGAATTTTAGTTTGCGTGAATGGAGAATTATTCCTTCTTTTAGGCTTACTAAGAATTTTACTATGCATGTTCTAATGCTGAATTATTATTCTCATTCTTTCTTCTCGACAAGGGAATTGAATCCCTTTTGCTTCACTGGCTTATAAGATCTCGAGCAGGCCTATTCCAACAATTGCACAAACAAATTCATTATTGATTCTCTCTCTTCCAGAAGAAATGGCAGACGCAATTCTCTCCAGCATTGCCACTGAAATCCTGAAAAAGTTGGGTTCCTTGGCTCTCCAAGAGATCGGGCTTGTGTGTGGTATGAAGGACGAACTTGCCAAACTCAAAAACACAGTGACCACAATCCGCGCAGTACTTGCTGATGCAGAGGAGCAGCAAGCCGCAAACCATGAGATTGCAGATTGGCTCGGAAAGCTCAACGATGCATTTTATGATGCTGATGACTTGCTTGATGACTTCTCCACTGAACTTCTCCGACGCCAAGTTATGACTCAGACTAATAAAAGGCTAAAGACGGTACGTGTTTTCTTCTCAGGCTCTAATCAACTTGCTTTTAGTCTTAAGATGGCTCATGAGATTAAGGCCATTAATGAGAAACTAGATGAAATCGCAGAAAATAGGAAAAAATTTCACTTCACTGAACGGCCTATAGGGAAGCGAGTTGAGGATGGTAGGAGAGAGGAGACTCACTCTTTTGTTGATGCAAAGAGTGTTATTGGGAGGGATGGGGATAAAGCCAAAATTGTAGAACTACTATTGGACAGTAAAGTTTCAGAGAATGTGTTGACAACCAGAGAAGGATTTTTCTTTTTTTATTTTTATTTTTTTATTATTTTTGTTATTTATCGAATGAATACAACATGTATATAGCGGTACAGACCCAAACTATGGAAGCCTCTAGGCTATACACAATCTTAGGCCTCAGATTATAGTTGACCCTTAAAGAAAGGAAAATAATAAAATACAAACAGAGAAACTAATCAGCCCTACAATTTCTCCAATTAAATCTGGATTGACAACTCACGCCAACACTCCCCCTCAAGTTGGTGCATAGATATTACTGATGCCTAACTTGTCAAGTGAGTTGTAGAAGATCTTGCTAGAAACGGCCTTCGTGAGTATATCCGCCAGTTGGTCTTCAGATTTGACAAATGGGAATTGAACTATCTTGTCATCGAGCTTTTGTTTGATGAAATGTCGATTTACCTCAATGTGTTTAGTGCGGTCATGCTGGACTGGGTTATGAGAAATATCGATGGCTGCCTTATTATCACAAAATAAGTTCATTTCGTAATTGGGAGCAAAGCCAGTCTCCGTCAGCAACCTCTTAAGCCAAAGGAGTTCACAAAGTCCTTTAGCCATTCCTTTGAACTCGGCTTCAGCACTAGATAATGCCACTACCTTCTGCTTCTTACTCCTCCACGTAACAAGATTGCCTCCTACAAAGGTGAAGTAGCCTGATGTAGACTTCCCATCAGAAACACTCCCCGCCCAATCTGCATCTATATAACCATCAATATTAAGATGATTATTCTTGGAGAACAAAAGTCCTTTCCCTAGAGCGGACTTCAAGTAACGAAGAATTCGAACTACCGCATCCATATGATCTTCACTAGGTGAGTGCATAAATTGACTAACTATGCTTACGGCATAAGCAATATCTGGATGTGTATGGGATAAATAAATTAGCTTACCCACTAATCTTTGATACCTCTCCTTGTTAGTTGGCACCTGATCTGGGTACTCTCCAAGCTTGTGATTCTGAACCATCGGAGTATAGGCTGGTTTGCAGTCTAACAGTCCCACTTCAGACAATAAATCTAGCACATATTTCCTTTGAGACAAAAATATACCTTTTCTTGATCTGGCTACTTCAATCCCTAAGAAATACTTGAGACCCCCAAGATTCTTCATTTCAAATTCAGTTGCCAATATCTTTTGGTGTTTAGAAACCCCTTCTATGTCGTCCCCTGTGATAATCATGTCATCCACATAGATTATTAAAGTTGTTACCTTTCCATGTTGATGTTTCAAGAATAAAGTATGATCAGAGTTGCTCTGATAGAAACCATACTTCCTCATAGCCAAACTGAATCGTCCAAACCATGCGCGGGGTGATTGTTTTAGACCGTATAATGAACGTTGCAATTTACACACAACCCCTGGTTTTGAGGTAACAGTGTACCCTGGTGGAATATCCAGCTATATAAATCTCCTCCTCAAGATCACCATGAAGAAAGGCGTTTTTAACATCAAATTGGTGCAACGGCCAGTTTAAATTTGCAGCAAGAGACAACAAGACCCTGATAGTATTCAGTTTTGCTACCGATGAAAAAGTCTCTTGATAGTCTATGCTATATGTTTGTGTATATCCCTTTGCCACAAGTCTCGCTTTATATCTTTCAATGGATCCATCTGCCTTATGTTTAATGGAGAAAACCCACTTGCACCCAATTGTCTTTTTTCCTTCTGGCTGTGGAACAAGATTCCATGTTTTATTTTTCTGTAAAGCCTCCATTTCTTCTTTTATCACTTGAGTCCACTTCGAATCCGTTAAGGCTTCTTGTATTCCATTGGGAACATGACATGAAGACAAGTTGAGTACAAACGCCTTGAGAGGTTCTGATAATCTCCTTAGCAATTGGGTATTTTGATCTTCTCTCCTCAAAATCTGGTGAGTACCGATTTGGAGGCTTTCCACGATTATGTCTGAAAGGTAAGTTATAACTGATAGAGATATCCAATTTATTAAGAGAATAAGGTGTAGTAGGAGAGCTTACCTCAGGGATATTCTCAGGAGACAACGAGTCGTTGGGTACTGAAGAGTGAGGGGTTACTATGATTTCAGTTTCTAATCCGAGTTCAGCTTCCTGTGTACTGTCTTCATTCCTAATCTCTACAACTTGGCTAGTCCTATTTTCCTCACTCACTACCGCTTCATTTTTTTCCCTCACTTGGCTCCCAGTTTCGGCTTGTATTAAAGTGTCTTCAAATACTACACAGTCCCACCAATTCTGCTCTTCATATCGTATCTCCCCCTGAAGGGAAGAATTGGATGCTGGTGAAGAGAAAAAACTTTTGGACTCCACGAAAGTAACGTCTATGGTGACATAGGTACGCCTGGTAGCTAGATTGTAACATCGATATCCCTTTTTCTGCGTGCCATACCCCAAAAAAATACAATGAAGTGCGCAAGGGTCAAGCTTAGTACGTTCATTTTTATGGAGATGAACGAAGGCAACACATCCAAAGACTCGAGGAGGCATTAACAAGACAGAGGGTAGAGAAACGTGGTTAGAAAAAACCTGTAACGGAGTTATGAAATTCAACACTTTTGAAGGCATACGGTTCAATAGATGTACTGTTGTGACCATAGCATTATCCCAGTACCTACTCGGCGCATGTGCTCCAATCAATAATTCCCGAGCAGTTTCTAAGATATGTCTATTTTTGCGTTCGGCAACTCCATTTTGTTGTGGTGTTTGAGTACAAGAGGTTTCATGAAGAAGACCATGATTCTGGAAGTAAGCTTGAAATTCCTGATTATCATACTCTCTACCATTGTCAGAACGAAGAATCTGAGCTTTAGCTGAAAATTGAGTCTGAATCATAGCATGAAAAGATCGAAACACACCCAACACATCATTTTTGTGTTTCAGCAAGTACAACCAAGTCATTCGAGTACAATCATCAATAAATGTCACAAACCAACGAATTCCAGAAACAGTAGTAATTGGAGACGGTCCCCAAACGTCAGAATGAATTAAGGCAAATGGAATATCACTTTTATTCAAGCTTATCGGGAAAGGTACACAATGACTTTTAGCTAAAATGCATGTTTCACATTTAAAATCTGAATCATGTAAATTTGAAAATAAATCTGGAAACAAATACTTCATATAATTGAATGACGGATGTCCCAAACGACGATGCCATAGCCAAATCTGTCTCTCCTTGACACTAGTTAAGTGTTGCATGTTATTTGCTTTACCTGGATTAAAATCATCCATGTAGTACAACCCCCCTCTTAGTACCACGCCCAATGATCTCCTTTGTGAGAATATCCTGGAAAAGGCAAAAAGTAGGATATATTAGAGCAACATAATTTAGTTCTTCAGTGGTTTGGCCTACAGACATTAACTTATTTGAGAGGGATGAAACTAGTAAAGTATTAGATAAAGAGAGAAATGGTGAGAGAGCAACAATTCCAGCCCCTGTAACAGGGTATGTGATCCCATTAGCATTGGCAACACTACTTCGTCTTGGTTGGGTAATCTTGATAAAGTCATCTGAGTTGAAAGTCATGTGGTCAGTCGCTCCCGAGTCAACAATCCAGCCACTGTAATTACTCTGATCAGAATTAAGCAATGCATAGCCACAATTACCTTGATTATTGGGAGGAGTTGAATCGTTTGAAGGTTCTACTTGTGGAATAAAAGATAAGTGAGGTTCTGTATTTACCAAGGACACTCGTCCCAACTCACAATTAGCATGAGCTTCATGTTGTTTCCTTTCCTTGAGTTCTTTCCGCCATTCAGGATACCCATGTAACTTAAAGCAAGTTTCACGAATATGCTTCATGTTCCCACAATGTGTACAACCTCCTTCCAATTGTGCCTTGGCCTTTGAGGTTGTATTCATTTTTCCAACTCCCGTAGAGGAAGATCCGGTTTTGGACATCTGGAGCGTAGGTGGTTGCCGAGGTCCCGTCTTGACTCCTTTAGAGGCCATAGCAGCGCCAGGTATAGGTTCCGTGCCTGACATCATAACAGCTTGTCTTACATCCTCCCTTCGAACATGGGCATATGTTTGTTCAACCGTAGGGAATAGTCGAATCTGTAGCACATCAGCCCGAATCTTATCTAGGCAATCATCTAACCCATCGAGGAAAATATAGACCTTATCTTCCTGTAGAGCCGAATTATACCTCTGGATATCACTGGGGCACTCCATCGGGTTAGGACAGCAGAAATCAATTTCTCTCTACAAGCCTTGAAGACCATTATAATACGTTTCAATGGATCCTTCGGCTTGTCTCATTCTAGTCACACGCTTTTTTAAATCATACACTTGAGAGGTGTCAGTTCCATTAAAATAATTTGTCGCAATCGAATCCCATACCATTTTTGCAGTTGGAAAATGAATAAAATTGCTTAGCTGGGCCGAGTCCATGGTATTAATCAACCATCCTTTCACAATTGCATTTTCAGTTCTCCATTTTCTGAAGGTTGGGTCTGTCAGTTGAGGCTGTGGGGAGTCTCCATTGATGTATCCCATTTTGTCTTTTCCAGAGATATACATCTCAACAACTTGGGACCATAAGGCATAGTTGGTGCCATCCAACTTAATGCCGATCTGCACAACGGAAGAATCGTAGTTTGGTACCTGGGCTTGAGTCTGATTCTGGTTCAAGACTTGCATCATTCGGGTCGTTAAGTCTTTGAGGATGGCAGCAGTAGTGTTTTCGCCGTGTTGCTGGTGCGCCATCAAGTCAGTTGTTTCCGCCATAGTTTCTGATCGGGTCTAGTTTCTCCTCCTATTTCTTTGTTATTTATGGGCCAAGGTCTGAATGTAACAGAAATCCCTAGGATCTCTGCTCTGATACCATGACAAACAGAGAAGGAATTTTTTTTTTTTTTTTTTCTATCGAATGAATACAACATGTATATAGTAGTACAGACCCAAACTATGGAAGCTATTCTAGGCTATACAAAATCTTAGGCTCAGATTATAGTTGACCCTTAAAGGAAGGAAAATAATAAAATACAAACACAGAAACTAATCAGCCTTACAATTTCTCCAATTAAATCTAGATTGACAACTCACGCCAACATGTGTCTGTTGTTGCAATAGTTGGGACTGGGGAACTAGGAAAGACCGCACTTGCACATTTTGTATACAATGATGATGATGTCAAAAATTATTCTGAACTTAAGATGTAGGTGTGTGTTTCTGACCATTTTGATGTGAAACTCATTGCACAAAAAATCATAGGTTCTGAATCAGGTAAAAACCTTCAATTGGAAGAAATGCAAAATCACTTGAGGAAAAAAATTGATGGAAAAAGATATTTATTTGTGTTGGACGATGTGTGGAATGAGAAGCGTGACACGTGGTTGAAATTGAATGATCATTTGAAGGGTGGTTCAACAGGAAGTAAGATATTAATAACAACCAGTAGTGAATTAGTGGCAAATGTTACAGGTGCAAATTCACCATATCTTTTAAAAGGCTTGTCTAAGGAGGAGTCATGGTCTTTGTTTAAGCAAATGGCATTCAAACATAGGGAGGAGTCGGAGAATAAGTGTCGAGTAACAATAGGAGAGGAAATTGTACAAAAGTGTAAGGGAGTTCCTCTTGTCATTAGGGCAATAGGAAGCCTACTATACTCTAAGGATACAGATGATGAATGGGTGGCTTTCAAAAATAACGATTTGTCAAAAATAGGTCAAAAAGAGGATGTTTTACCAATACTAAAGTCAAGTTATGATCACCTTCCATCCAATTTGAAAAGATGCTTTGCATTTTGTTCCTTATATGTGAAAGATCAAGAAATTGATAAGCAAGAATTAATCCAATTGTGGATTGCACATGGATTCATTCCATTACTGAATGTAAATCAACAATTGGAAGATGTAGGTGGTTTGTATTTTATAGATTTATTGAAGAGGTTCCTTTTTCAAGATGTACAAAGAGATGAATTGGGTGATATAAGATGTTGTAAAATGCATGATCTTGTCCACGACCTTGCACAATTAGTGGCAAGGTTTGAATATTCCACTTTGAATTCGGATACAAAAAATGTTTCCAGAAGGATTCGTCATGTGTCATTTGTTTACCGCTCACGGAACATTTCAACCCAGTTGGCGAGAGCTAACATGTTACGACCATTGATTTCGAAAGATTAAGAATTTGAAAAAAATGATTTTAAAAGGATTGTTTCAACTTATAAGTGTTTATGAGTGTTGGATCTATCTAGGATGATGATTAAAACCGTGCCGGATTACATAAACAAGTTGAAACATTTAAGATATTTTGATTTTAGTGGCAGTGATATTGAAAGTCTCCCAAATTCAATAACCAAGTTGCAAAATTTGCATACTTTGAAACTTAATAGATGTGGCCGTTTTAAAGAATTGCCCAGAGATTTTAAAAAATTGGTCAACCTTAAGCATGTTGAGCTTGACGAGCATGATGACTTGATTGGCATGCCTTGTGGATTGGATAAGTTGACGTCTCTTTTGACATTAACAATATTTGCAGTGGACTCATTTAACGGGTTGAGTGAATTATAAAGCCTAAACAATTTAAGGGGAAAGTTATGCATCCGTATACGTAGTTGCAGGTATATGAAAAAGGTAACAGCAGCAGCAGCGGGAAGAATGCAAGGAACAAACTACTTGGAGGCCAAGCAATACCTTAAGAGCCTGAAATTAGAATTTGATAGGAATGAAGATAATGGGGTATTGTTCGAATCCCTACGTCCACACCTGAATCTGAAGGAGCTGCAAATACGGTATTATGGGGGGTGAGTTTCTAGCCAAGTTGGATGATGGTTAACAAAATTGGCTCATCATTTCTCCCAAATCTAGTTAGAATTCATATGGAGCACTCTGACAGATGCAAACATCTTCCATTATTTGGGCAACTTCCTTCTCTCCAATTTATGCGTCTTCGGGGTATGGAATTCCTGGAGTACATGGAGGACAAGAGTAGTAGTGGGAGTGGTAGTGAGGATTCTCTGTGCTCTTCATCTTCATCTAGTGGAGGAGCAGCACCAACACCAACATTCTTCCCATCCTTCAAAACTCTTCAACTCATTCTATTGAGTAATCTGAAGGGATGGTGGAGGTGATGGGATTTATATGCCCTATCATAGCGAATTCCTATTTGGATTAAAGTGACATATGTTCCCGACGTATCTGAAATATTTATGCTTTATACAATTGGTGAATTCAATGTATTATGTTTCGATTCATTATAAAATTGATAGTGTCTACTTAGTTACAAGAGATATTTATATATATGTGTGTGTGTGTGTGTGTGTGTGTGTGTGTGGTGGCGATGTGTGTGTGTGTGTGTGTGTGGTGGCGATCAATACATGAATATAAATAGTAATCACAAATTATTCATAGTCGGTAAATATGGATGGACTCATAATTAATTAAGACTTGAACTGGATCTGCGTTAGGTTGAGATATATTGCGAGAGCCGTCGTATGTAATTGCTCCCTATCACTGTCATGACATTTGATTCTTAAGCATGAGAGAAGTATAGACTCTTTTATTAATTAATAATAACTTTGATTTGTTCGGCAGATACTTCGGGATCCTTAGATCGATACTTTGGGTAGTTATGTAATTAATAGTTAGAGGGTTATATTCTCAATATTTGGATCAATGCTACTTGTATTTATTTTGTATTGATTATGGTTTATCACAAATTAAATTCGAAGGCCTTCGTGTGTTTTTAGACAAAATGATTTATTATATATTTATTTATTTAAATTATTATTTTTGTCAAACAAATATTTTATTGTGATTAAGCCAGAAATAATCAAAGGTACCAAAATAAATATATTAATTAAGTAGTCGGATTGATGGCTTTATTTATCCAATAACTAATTAAGCATAGATGGGTCAAAGTGCAACATTGACTTAGAGGTTATTTATTATTTAATTGGAGTTCAATTAATTTCTTTTAGTGGAGTAAAAATTAATTTATGAATTAATTGAATTGGGTCTATGGATCGGGTTAATTATTAATTCATTGTAGCTAAGAAAATAATAAGTCCAAAGGATTCTCACTCATAGCCCAACTTGATATTGGAATTATATTAGATTTTAGATATGTGAATTAGAGATTGAGAATTATTTATTGTTTCATTTCCTTATCTTTATGTGGCTTATATATACATGGTCCATGTATATTTTAGGAGAGACTTTTGGAAGAAAAGAAAAAGAAATATATTTTTTCTCTCTCTAGATTTTAGGGTTTGTTTTCTCATCTAATGAAGACTCCCACAAGCCTAATTTTCCAAGGTCATTCATGGAGGCTTATGGGTGATTCCTAAAGGTAAAACTATTACCAAGAAGATGGAGATCCAAGGCGATATCATCTAACAAAGGGATCTACAATAAGTGAGAACATTCACTTTAGAGAAGAGATCTAAGATTTACTTAAACCTTGATGTAAGTATTCAATCTATTAATTGAATGATACATCATATTTTATTTTTGCATAAAATTTGTCTCTATGTGATGAATCAAGATCTATATATGAAAATCCCTCAGAAAGTTTTTAAAACTTGCACGTTTCCCAACAGTGGTATTAGAGCCAGGTTTGATTCATTACTAGAGATCATGTTTTTTTTTATCAAAATCATCATTTATGGATCCAAATTATATATGCATATATTTATTTATTGATGTATGATGATGTATGTATAATTATGATAAATGTTGATGTATGTTTGGCCATGGATGAAACTTATAGGCTAAATAAATGTAATTTTATCTTTGGATGAATGTAATTAAGGCCTTGATTTAGCCATTTGAAAGTTCAATGATGTAATTTAATTTTTTTTTCATTGTATTTCAAATTGTAAATATTTTTAAAGCCATGTAATCTTCATCAAAGGATGCTATGAAGCTTCAAGCAGGTCCAAAAGGGTTAAATTAGGCTTCAGGAATTTTTTCAGAATTTTTTGGGCTTAATTTAATTTTTTGGGAATTTTTTATTATTTTTCTAGAATTCTCGGCGATTTTGCAGCTACCGGAGAGTTGCCGGAGGCGAGGGCGGTGCCGGAAGGGGGGACGGACTATTCAGTGGTTCGCGGTGCACCATAATTAGGTGCAACTGCAACCAGCAACTGTCGAATAGGAAAATTAATCCAGTGCAGCGCAACTAGCATGGATCTTGTTAGAAACGAGGGCATTAAAAACATAAACTTTGGATGAGGTTTGGAATAGATTCCGCTAAGAATTTTTTGTAGATCTCTAGATGAGCGCGTTTTTCTTCGCAAAGAGATGAACGTGGTATATTTACTTTTACAAATTTGTTTCTGGGTGAATGAGAAATTAGCTCCAAAATGTGGTGTTTTGATAAGCTTAAATAGGTATACAAAATGTGGGAAATGTTTGTTCAATATGGAAAAAATGTTGAAACTAATTGAATTTAAATAAGCCAAATTTGGGCTTGGGCTTGGGCTTGGGCCTAATTGTAAAGTCCAATTATTCTTTTTACTAAATGGAATCTTGGATTGAGCTTTTAATTTTAGACTGGGCTTATTTAAATGGGTGGTTAATTTTTTAATTTAAATTAAAAGTTATTTATTTATTTATTTTTTTTTCAAAGGGTTGCATCTATTTCTAAAGGGTTGCATCTATTTTTCAAAGAGTTGCATATGTTTCTAAAGGGTTGCAATTCAAAACCAACAAACATAACTATTCATGTGAACCATTGCAACCTATTGGAGTGGATGTGTCTATTGGTGAACAGACACCATGTGAACCATTGCAACCTATTGGAATGGATGTGTCTATTGGTGAACAGATACCATGTGAACCATTACAACCAATTGGAGTGAATGTGTCTAGTGTGAAGAGACACATATAAATGGTTATGTCCAATGATGAAGAGACACACCCAATCCGAAAAGGCACATTAATTAAAAACTACTTTTTAGTTTTTTCCAAAGGGTTGTACCCAATCCGAAAAGGCACATTGTTGCCTATAAATACCCCCCTTTGGATCATTTGCAATTCATTCATTTTTCAATTTCTTCTATCTCCCTCTCTAGACTTGAACTCAACCTAAGTGGGTTCAAACCATAGGTTAAGTGGTTCGAACCACTTAGATCCTAATTCAATTTCATCGAGCCATATTAAGATTGGTCCGAACCATTTAGTTCGGATTGCACCCAATTCAGCATTTATATAGTATATAGATGCATTTTTGAGTCAGAAAGAGTATTACACGGAGGAGGTTCGTCGTATTCACGAGTTTATAGTGCTGCTACTGGTGGATGTAGACAGTTGTATCCTGGGAGAAAGATGCCACTGAGTCCGTTAGCACCATAGCGGGGCGAATCTGTTTTAAGGACATAGTATCCAATACTAGCCTCGGTCTAAGTTCATTCATTGTATATTATTATTATTTTATTACTTTATTTTGCATATTTAATTAAATATAGAGTTGCATATTTAATTAATGATTTCTTAGCATATTGTCAATTATCACATGACATATTAGTATAAGATTTGTTATATCTTAAATGTCACATGAAGCATATATCTTTCCAACAATCTTAAGACAGATTCACTCATTGCGTATATTTTATTATATGCTTTTATTTAAGATATAAATACGTAGAGATTATACTAATAAATGAGATATAATAAAATAATATTATATACATTATTATATGATAATATACTAAATATTGATGTGTTCAATATTATGTGAAATTGAAGCATGTTATATTAGTAAATTATTGAATTATTTATATAATTCAATATTAGTTGAATTATTTTAATTTTGTAATATAATATTATGTAATATATTAGATTATCTGAAATTTGTGCCAACTAGAGATAGGAAAAGGTATTTCATTCTTTTTATCAATGATTGCACAAGATGATGTTATCTATATCTGTTACGAAACAAAGATAAAGCCTTAGAAATGTTTAAACATTACAAAAATGAGGTTGAGAATCAACTTGACAAGGTGTTAAGAAATGATAGAGTTCGTGAATATGAATCATCATTTGCTGATATTTATTCTAAACATGGTATCATTCACGAAGAAATGATGAATGTTATGTTGATAAGTTCTGGTTTAACTCAGAATTTGTGGTGGGGAAGTTTTGCTTTCCGCAAATTATGTTATCAATAAAATACCTCAAAAGAAACTAATGTGACATCATATGAATTATGGAAAGGTTAAAAAAACCTTTCTATAAATTCTAGAAGTGTGGGAGTGTCTAACTAAGTTTGCAGTTCCTAATTCTAAGAAAGTTAAAGTGGGACCTATAATGTGGCAACCTTGTGGGTGGGTGTGCCGTGAGCTGGTGCAAGAGGCACTGACATGCTATCACACTGAGTAAGTTACAGGTGCACAGTCCCACACCACCTACGTAAGGTAAAGGTAAAGTGATTTTATGTATTAGTATTATCTCTAATTGGTATGAGGCCTTTTGAGATAAAACCCAATAACAAAATCGTGCAAGCTCAATCCCAAAGCGAACAATATCATACTATGTGGTGGAGTGGATCGTTACATAAAACCTTTGATAGGTTATGCTCATAACATCAGTACGTATCATTTTCTTGTGGGCTAAAACGTCTACATCTTTTGGTCCTGATTTTCTAACATGTTTATTGGAGAATGAGGCACAAAGCTTTGAGAAAGTAAAGTCTTCTCTTGAATATTATTATTTCTTCGATTAGTTATGTGATATAATTAATCATGTGGTATAATATTATTTATGTGAGTTCAATATTATTTATATAAGTGCTTACTTTTAATTGAGATTATAATATTACTTAATGTGCATAGTAATTTAATTTTACAATATAATTGATTTAATGTGTGACATTATTAATTTTGTATGAGTTCATGACTGGTTTGTGTATTTAATATAACAGACAAAAATTGACTAGTCTAGCTATGTCAATTCTCCCGATAGTCAAGAGAAAAAGATCTATATTAGTGTTTAAAGACACGTATAACAGTGAATAGGTTGAATAAAATAAGATTTTTCGATAACTTTAAAGTGTTTAATGGAAAATGTTATGGATATAGTAAGCAAGTACACTGAGATAAGCTAAATCAAGCTAGTTAGTTATAATGTACAATTTAGCTGAAAGCTAAAATGTTACTGAGTTGCAAACTAGTTAGCTTAGCTATACGTTAAAATGATTAATGAAGTGCACATAACCTAAGAAGAAGATGAAAATTTGTTAGTTGTTCTTGCTTTTTACTTGGTAGTAAAAAACACGAGGGTGATGAGTAGCCATTTTAGCCATAAGCTATTTGAGTTATACATCATATCTGCTCATGTAGGAGTGAATAATACTACTTGTAAAGTAGTAGTTTTTGAAGAATATTTTTCAAAACAAATTACTCTACTACCAAGGTAAACTACTTAGTTAAGTGTGTACTAAAGTTAAAAGCTACTAGAATTGATAATTGAGCAAACTTAACTTCAAGCTAGTAGTAACAGCAGAGAAGTTGTGACGACCCTGGTTTTTAGGCCAGCGTGTCCTGTGATGAACCATAAGGATGATCCGATAACAGATCTGAATGTGGAAGCGGAAACAGAAAACAAGACTCTAAGAAGTCAAAGTGACCTTCCATGAGGTCGTGGAACTCAACAAGAACTGATGGAAGGTCACTTTGACTTCTTAGAGTCTTGTTTTCTGTTTCCACTTCCGCATTCGGATCCGTTATCGGATCATCCTTACGGTTCATCACATGACACGCTGGCCTAAAAACCAGGGTCGTCACAGGTGGTATCAGAGCGTCCGGGTTCGAATACCTTGGACGACGGGTTTTGGGTGCATATCATGCTCACATTGTTTTGCTTTGATGTGTCATTTATATCTTGATAACATGCTTTGTTTGATAACATGTCTTGTATGATAAAATGTTCACATGCTTAGGTGTTTTGAGACATCTATTATTTGTTAAGCATACTTTATATGTATATATGCCCTTGATAACATGTTTTGATTTGATAACATGTCTGTTTGCTTATGTGGCAACTTGTTTACTACTTGTGTGAGTAGATAGTTATGCTATGTTGCATGCTACTTGTTTACTTTATGTCAGGTTTTTGCATTGTCTCTAAGGATCTGTCGTATCCTTTAGATGCGTTCTTGTTTCACGAGTTTCTTCCTTGGATCGGAGAAATTTATTCTGTGAGGACCCATGTAGGGAACTTTCTTGTCTGTTCTGTTGGTTGATGCGAGTAAGGCTCATGTGAGCGTAAACGACTACGATTCATTTCCTTTTCCTTGTTTAGTAGAGTGAGACGTGGGCTAGGGAGGCACCGTTTCATTTCCTTTTCCTTCGTGGCTTCTAGATCTAAGGCCTTAAGCGTAATGGTGCCAGTGTCATTATTGTCAGAGTTTTGGGATTAGCTACCCCAACTCTCGCAGATGCCTGGTTTCCGTAGTGCCTTTGGTAATGATCATTTTCGACATTGATGTCATTGGTATCGAAAAGTTCCCTTCTGGGGCATGTTACGAACTAGTGCCTTATACTGTCATGCTACCTTGCTGACGAGTAAGTGTGGGCGGGTTCTGGTCACTGTTCGTACTGGCTTTGTCACTTTCTTCTTCTATCATGTTTCAACGTTTCGTTATCTTAGGATTCTCTCGATAGTTGACGTTGAGTTAACGTGCCGATTCGTATGAGGTGTTGCCTCAGTTCTTGGTTTCGCGTCCCTTCAGTTAATCTTTAGACTTCAGGATTTGTCCTTTAGTGCGTTGTGAGCTGTCCTTTGATTTGACCTTTTGTTCGGTCATTATTCTGTTCTCTCTGGTGTGTTCCTAATTTCGGGGACGAAATTCTTTTAAGGAGGGTAGGTTGTAACGACCCAGTCATTTGCCTTCCTTTCCTTTTTCCTGAAATTTTACGAATGAATTTTTTTCGTTTAATTTTCTTTTCTGAGCTCTATTTCGTGTCGCTTAATGTCATCTCGAGTGCTCGAAATTGGTTCCTGAGACTCTTTTCCATGAATTGACAACTTCCTTTGAGGACCGAGTCATTTTCACATTTTTCGTTTTTCGACACTATGCGCTATTTCATCTTTTTCCCTATTCTGTCTTTTCCCTATTTGTCACATTGTTGGCACAACCTCACTTCTCATGCTCGGAGTTGGTTTTTGACTTCACGTGCCTTCATCTTGAGTGGTTTCCACGAAATACGTATCTTTACTTTTGCAAGAAAGTACTCTGGTTTCTCTCGGTGTCCCTAGGAGGCATGGATGCAAAGTTCTTTGAAATTATTTTCTTTTCTTGGGGTGTTTTTCGTAAATATCTTTTGAAGATATTTTATCGGATCCGAATGCGAAAGCGGAAACAGAAAACAAGACTTTAAGAAGTCAAAGTGACCTTCCATGAGGTCGTGGAACTCAACAAGAATTGATGCGGAAGCAAAAGATCGAAAATATGACAAATAAGCCCCCAAGGGCAAAATAGCCATTTTTAAAAACTGTAGATTCGGGTGCCACCGAGCACACCGCTGGAAGGACAACGAAAAACTAATCAAGATGGACTCAAGAATCGTATGATTCGGAGTTCGAACGAAGGAGAAACGGCATGACGAAGAAAAACGAGCACTTAAAGCAAAAGGGTAAATTGGTAATTATCCAGGAAGAACCAGGTGCAACCAAGCACACCGTTGGAAAGACAGCGAAAAATTAGTCAAGTTCAAAAAAAAATTCACTTGAATCGGAGTTCGGACGAAGGAGAAAAGCCCAAAAGAAGAATTGACGTTGCGGCGGCCCGCGAGGGGCCATGGCGTACACGGCGCCCATGCACGAGCCCATCGGCGTGCACGCTGGCGCCCAAAGACATGGCTGGTGGCAGCCCTTGGCTGCTGCTACATTTTTTTTTGATCTGCCCAGAACTGAGCCTTGAAACGGAGGTCAAGACGAGTTTTTTTGGAAAAACACGAAGAAGAAACCCCCCCTAAAATCGAGTTTTCTACCTGACAGCGCGAATGGAATCGAAAAAAACTCACTGTGAAATCTCCAAAACGCCCCTAGATCAGAACTGAATAAGAGGGTCATAAAGCTGCTAAATGAAAACTGGAAGCTGAAACTTCACGAGGGATTTCCGGTACCAAGACGACATTTTCTGGAAAAACACGAGAAGAAACCCCCCCTAAAATCATGTTTTCTATTCAACCATATCA
The DNA here is from genome assembly GCF_030987335.1 of Cornus florida. Classification (NCBI taxonomy): domain Eukaryota; kingdom Viridiplantae; phylum Streptophyta; class Magnoliopsida; order Cornales; family Cornaceae; genus Cornus; species Cornus florida. The sequence goes on along the minus strand of NW_026775573.1, from coordinate 10,220,781 downwards.
AAAGAAGAAAATAAAACTGATGTGAAAGGTCCATAATGCCCCTAGATCAGAATATGCAAAAAAAATACGAAATGAATTCACAAGAGGCTCAAAACACAAACGATAAGGTTTTGCCCAGAAACGACCATGCACGCAAACGTAACTTGCCTATTTAGACGCGCTACAATGGTCTATGGCTTAAAAGTATAGCTGATACAAAATCCGACCCCTCAACGGGCAAAAAGGCAAAAATGGACTTAGAATGGAAAACATGAAATCCAAAAATGCAAAACGGGATCAAATGACCGTTTGGCCCTTGGCCACACTTCATACAAGATTAATAAGACCCTATAAAAGAATGAAAATGGAATTCCCACACCCGATGCAACCGTGGTGAAGGAATGACTTGCGATTTTTCAAGTTTTTCATAACATTTCATGAAGTTAAAAAGTTGCATAAAATACAATATACATGTCATTGGCCTCCGGCCTCATCTCATACATATCAAATACATTGAAAGGAGTGTACTTAAGTACACATTACATACATGGAATCAAACATACATATTTTGACATATGAGTCTACAAAATGACATTTCATGCTAACATTTGCATGAAATGGAAACTTGAAAGCTACTCGACATCCAAGGAATGCTAGGCTTCACGAACCAAGTCTTCGTACCTGAAATATGCCCCAGTATCGTAGGGGTGAGTAACATAAAGCTACTCGTAGGAGATGAGCATGTATCGACCTAGCATTTTACAAATTTATCACCTTAAGGTGAAACATGTTAAAAGGGCTCATGCCACCTAACGTCTATGTCCAAGTGAGACTCGGGGAGCATCCTAAGCTATCTTAGAGTCTAAGTAACAAGAATCATGATATACATACGTGTATGAAACGAATCATGGTTAGGATAATCTAAAGAACACGACAAGAAGAATGCTTGAGCATATATTAACATGAATTGCATTTTCAATACAATTGAACTAGGTCTAGAGTAATCCATACAACATAACAAAAGCATATTTGAATACAAGTTAACAAGAATCACATTATTCATGCAATTCAACAACAAAAGAGCATGTTATACAATGCAACAAGGTTTAAGTTCTCAAAGCCATCAACTTAGAATCTAAAGCACAAAATAACAGTAGTGGTTCATGCCACCTAACGTCTATGTTATAAATGAATCAATAGGATCAATCCTAAGCTTTATTAGAACGTTAAAACACGATTTTCAATATCGATGCAATTTAACAAATATTGGAACTTCCAATACAACGCATAAAGCATAATTTCGCAAAGTTAACATCCTGTAACTTAAAATGGAACAACAAATAAGAAACAACAAGTTACAACATCATCTAGTTATCAACTTGAAAATGAAATGCGAAATCAAACAAAGTGGATACTCGGACGTCACGCCGGATCAGACCGACAACATAGTTACTTTAGGGTTACTAGCCCATGGGTAACCTCCCTATGTGCGCACTAGACTATATATAGAGGGACTATCCCCCGTACTAGAACCATGTCCTAGCCATATTCAAACAACGATATCCCCAAGTTTCCAAAATCAACAAGTTGTGCAACAACGCATATATCAACAAGAATATGCAAGATAATCAACTATCTACTAAGCACAACCAAATTTGGAAACCTATACAATACATGCTCTAAATCCGCAACTAATATGATATGATGAATGTCGAATCTTCAGTGTGTGATTCGTTACACACTATGCATGAAAGATGTTAAACACAAAGTGTGCAAATCATAACACAAGGCAACAATATATTCAATAAGGAAAACATATTCTCATGAATACAAACATAGTTACTATGTTATCTAATGTTCAAAACATAACCAAATGAATAGACAACAAGTTCAAGTCCATGATTTTGATATAGAAACGACTTTCAAACACAATTAAATCCATGGCTCAATTCGATAGAATTTAATGAAATAAAAATAATTAAATTCCCTAGATTCTAATTCAATTCCAAATAACCTCAAATTAATACATATTAAAGAACATGGCATGGTCATTACCTATATTCATTCTAAAACTCAATTAGATTATTAGAACAACAAAGTAGAACTGTAATTAAATCATGCTAATTTAATTACCAAGGTTCTAAAACAACTTCAAATGGTCCACAATTTATATATACTAATAAATAAGTCTTGGTCAATACAAACATCAAGTTAAAACCTTAATTAAGCTAATGGGACCACAAAATAGATTTTAATTAATTCTTTTAATTAAAATCTCTAGATTTTTAAACTTAACCAAATGCTCTCAAATTAACCTATGTTGGAAAGCATGCCAAGAACTAATGTAATATCACATTACAAGTTTATTTCATTCAATTTAAGACCATGTGAATTAAACTTTTACTAAAGTTAAATATAAATTAAAAGTTGCAATTCTCATGCAATTAATCCCAATTTAATATATGTGAACAACTATACCTAAGCTTAATTTTCTAACATGCCACAATTCAATTCCAAGTTGTATATCACCATGAGGATTAAATCTTAAATAAGGAAATTAATTAAATGAAAGGTTTCAAAACCTCACCGAATATTCTAAATCAAATATATGTGAAGCTATATGGCATGTAAATCAAGAATATCAAGTCGGAATTCAAATGGAGTGAATAGTGCACTCGGAGCAAATTAATTAATCAAATTAATTAATAATTACTAATTTTCAAAATACCTCCAATTACTTTCAAATTCAACTATGTTGAAGAGCATGCTAAGGCCTAATATAATATGCTAACACATATTAATTTCAAGCTAGTTAAGGCCATGTGAATTAATCTTTCACCTAAGATAAATATTAAATAAAATCTTTAATACTTATTCAAATGTTCGAATTTTAATACACGACAATGAGCATATCAAGGGGTAATATAAAATCATGCTACATGTTTAAACCAAGTCATGAGCAACCGGGAAAATTAGATCCCGTAAAAGAAAAATAAATAATAAAATCTCTAGATTTTATATTTAATCATACAAACAAGTAGTAAAAGCATCACAAGCATGCTATATAACAAGAATTTAAACCTAAAACATTCCCTAACTCAATTTGAGATGAAAATCTCAAATGCCATCAAAATGGAACGGCTCCGAATCCGACGAAACTACTAGGTTTTGTCGGGGACAACGCCGTGAACATAACCCCCATGAAAGCCCCATCAAAATCATAACTTGACCTCAAAACCAAACTCAAGAAATGGTCAAAACTAAATTCTAATAAGGGGGAAAGATAGAGCACGGCGAGGGGAACAACAAACGTTAAGGCCGAAGACTTTCCATCAAAGAAAAGTGAACCAAAAGAGGAGAAAGAAGATGGCAGCATCCCTTGGGCTGCCATGGGAGCTCCAGGTCGTGCTTGAAGAGGGGAGAAGATGAAAAATGAAATATCTCACCCCCCTTTTATAGAAATCTCAAAAAGTGCCCCGAACGGGCCCCGCCGGGTCCGAAAAAGTAAAATTTGAGCAGACGCGCTCAAATGGCAAAACTTTGTGAACAAAAAAGATTCAAAATGATAAAATATGAATAACGGAAGAAACGGCGTCAAAAACTGAGTCCCGAGCAGAAAGTTATGCCCAAAACAAGTTTGGCGAAAACTGGGCCAGAAACCCTGAAACTGGAAAACATCGACCAGGAGGAAATTCCAAGAGTACACAACTCGACGAAATGTGAAAATGAATCCCGTACGAGGATCCAGGCTCAAAACAAGACATTTTGTAATAACTTTCATTAATTGCACAATGGCCCCTCCAAAAAATAAAAACTGCACCTATGGCCCAGAATGAAAATATCTTTCAAAAATATTTTCTTAAAAACCCCTGAAATAAAATATTTTCAAAAGATATTTACAAAAAATACCCCATGAAAAGAAAATAATTTCAAAGAACTTTGCATCTATACCCCCTATGGACACCGGGAGCAACCAGAGTACTTTCTTGCAAAAGTAAAGATACGTATTTCGTAGAAACCACTCAAGATGAAGGCACGTGAAGTCAAAAACCAACTCTGAGCATGAGAAGTAAGGTTGTGCCAACAATGTGACGAATGGGGAAAAGACAGAATAGGGAAAAAGACGAAATAGCGCATAGTGTCGAAAAACAAAAAATGTGAAAATGACTCGGTCCTCAAAGGAAGTTGTCAATCCATGGAAAAGAGTCTCAGGAACCAATTTTGAGCACTTAAGATGACACTAAGCGACATGAAACAGAGCTCAAAAAAGAAAATTAAACGAAAAAAATTCATTCGTAAAATTTCAGGAAAAATGAAAGGAAGGCAAATGACTGGGTCGTTACAGAAGTGGGTGCTCATTATAAACTAATAGTAATTAATGAGAAGAGTGTGCTTAAGCTAAGCTAGTAATGAGAGCTTAAAAACTCACTTTTAATTAGTAATGATAGTTGAGAAGTGAGTGCTCACTTTGTGGTGATGTATCCAAAGCTTAAACAATAAGTGAGTTATTTACTTAAATAGTTGGGTTATGTGATGTGTGACACATGAAAGGTTATGAAATGTTAAGATGATTGACTTAACATGAACCTAAACATGAATAACTCAATTCATAAATACAAGAGATGTAGAAGCAAATATTAATTAAAGCCTACTGTAATTAATATCTCTAGTATTAATTCACAATAACGTCTGTGACATATCATAAGAACAATGTGATGTTTCCGATTTTCAGCATTTTTTATTTTTCTGAAATTTTGTTGGTGCAAGGGCATTTTTGTCATTTTACGTTTTACGCACCGGACACCGTGGGGTGTGCTGGGTGTGTCGGTGAGTTAGTTGGGGCATTTCATTGAGTCTAGGACTCTTTGAAATGTAAGGTTGGTCATTTTCACATTTTTTCGTTTTTCGGACCGAACGGTCCCGTGTGGGACCCGCTATCGGTATTGTTGTGCACGAGGATTTTGGTTGGGTCCATTTGCATTTCACACATTTAATTTTATGTGTTTTAAGTGGCATTTTTATGGTGGTGCATATTCATATACATATTTGTGAGGTGTAAAATGCAAGACAAAAGAAAAATGGAAAAGAAATTCAAAAGTGGTGGGGCCCACCACAATCTCAAAAGTGGTCTAGAGGCCACATTTCCCTTCTCATTTTCTCTTTCCCCATAGTTTCTCTTTTTCTCTCTATTTTCTTTTCTTTTGAGAAGCAAACTTTGATCCAAGATTCAATCTTCAATACTTGATGATTTTAAGTGCCGTTTGAGGCAAAACGGATAGCACAAGGAGCTCTACGCGTGAATAGCAATAATTTCATATTTGGTGCTCTCTTTAGATTTCGAATTTGGAGACCCATTTTAAGGGTTTTACATCAATTTGAGGTAGGGGTTCTTAATCCATGCAATCTTGTGCTTTTATGAGTTATCTTCTCATAAATGGTTGTTTAGCATGCTTAACTTGTATAGTATCTAGTCAATTGCTTAGTTGTTGTGTATATTGGTCAATTGTGTAATTATGTGTGTTAAATGATCTATGTGAAGCGCATGTTCAAGTGTTGATTTTCATATGCCTATCATGCTAGATTTTTATTGTATGACCATATATCGTAAATTTTTGGGAAATCCTTATGAACTATGTTTTGTTAATTAAATTTGAATTGGTTGTAGAATGATGGGCATAGACATGGCATTGATGCATGCATGCATCAACATTGGGCATGAAAAAGGGAAACATTGTTTTGATATGAAAAAGGGGGATTTTGGGGAAGAAGTTTGATTAAAGTGTTTTATAAAAACCCGGTCGCCGAGGGTGTACCAAAGGGTCGAAGGGTTAATATAGCCTAGAGGGAATTAGGGAGATTGCCCTAGCGTGGTTGAGCTAGCTGGGCCCAAAATGATACCGCGGGGCTACCAAGGGTCAAGGACACTAGCCAGTCCTTCTCTCGTGTTGCTGCTGGGTCACCAAAGGGCGGGTTATATTAACCGTTTGAAAGTGATGGTTTTGAATGTGAAAATGGGGAGCAACATCGGCATGCATTGCATTCCATTACATTATATTGTTTCTTGAGATTGATTTGTATGTTGTTATATCCCTGCATTGTATGATCCTCATTGCCATTGCTCTATTTTATGTTTGAATTCGTGGGGACACAAGAAGCGTGTCTTAAGTGCTACCTGCTGAGCTTTTGTTCACCCCACTATACTTATCATTTTTCAGTTCACGGAAAGGAATTGGCAGATGATAATCCACCGCAAGCTTGAAAGTTGTTAGAAGACCATTTTGCTATTTTGTACTTAGGCCATTCTTTAGTATGTCTATTGTTTTGGAAATGTAACAAATGTTATTATTCATGGCCTTGTAACTCAAGTATGAGACTTAGCTTTTATTTGATGTAAATGGAACTAATGTAAGAATTATGTTTAACGTCATGTAATTGTAATAAATGATCGTGTAAGATGATTGTGTGTTAGTACTCATGTTCATGATTGTAGAATATCGTATTTTGATGGTTTAGTTCAAGTATGAATCATTTTAAAGTCAACATTTCAGTTTCTCTTCAGTCCCACAAGTGCAGCTTCTTAGTAGCAGGTTCCAGGCTCGGCAGAGCCATTTCAGTCGACCGAAATGGTGTATCGGTCGACCGATTCTCTTGCAGCTCTCGGGATCTCCTGTTTCGGTCGACTGAAATAGGGTTCGGTCGACCGAATCACTCTCCTGTTCTTAGTATCTCAGCTTTGGTCGACCAAAACAGAGTATCGGTCGACCAGTTCTTGGAGGTCTGCTTCGGCCAACCGAAGTGTACCTGTTTGGTTTTCTTTGTTCTTTTTTTTTTCCTTTGTAATCCACTCTTGACTTGGGATAATTACTTAGAACCTTGGGAAAGCTTAATTTTTGATCCGAATGAGCATGGTTTGAAGCTCGAAATGATAAGTTAGACGTAGATGACCTCGGGTTCGAGTAAGGAACCGGTTAGCGGTTCAGACCTCCGGGTTCGGGTCGTCACAAACAAGTTAGAGATAAAGTGAATACATATGCAAAAGAGACTGTTATGCATGCTTGTTGAGAAGCGAATATAGAATCTTGGAAAGGTAGATGAGGTGAAATATTTAATATATGATATTTCAAGAGTTGAAAAACCATAAGAAATATATCATATATAAAATTTTAGGATTATCCCAAAGTTGTGGGGGGATATTGTTCATAGATGAAATTTGCTATGAGTTACCTCACCAGATAAGAAATACTTATAAATGTAGGGTTCTTAATCTTAAGAGATTTTGGATAAAACCAAAAATCATTTATAGTATTATAAGAATAGTGCATGTTGTTTCCTATGAGAAAAATATTATGGAACAACTAGAAGAGTTCTTTTTCTAGCGGAAAAGCTGAGTTATTTGTTCTAGTTGAAGAGGAAAGTGTGCAAGCTTATAAGTCCTTAAGTGGATTAAAGATGGTACCAAGACAATGACATAAATGTGATGTATAAGTCATTCTATGCCTTACAAAAATTAATGATATACTAATTAGTATATTTAATATGAAAGATTTAACATCTGATAACATAGTATATTCTCAATAGAGTGAGATTGAGATAATACTAGTTATGATAACAAAAGCCTAACTAACTTTTGTAGATGTAAATCTCAAATATAAATACTAGTCAAAGTATATCATTGGTTAAGATTGTAAGGTATCTTAATAACTGTGTTTAATTACACATTTTCAATCCAGGATCGGATCATTGAAAAACAATAAATTGGGTAGTTGAGATACACCCTAAATCCAATATTACATAGATCGAGGTATCTAATTAAATTGGAGGTGTAATAGTGATGCAATCTGGATATGGGATATTAAAGACTTCAAATCCAATAGTGGATATGTCTTTTATATTAAAGGTGTAGTTGTATGTTCTTAATATAACTCAAAGTTAGAAACTTTGAATAAATCAAATAGGAAAGTTAATAGACTTCACCTAGATGACATTTCAAAGTAAGTCTACACCCGTGCCATTAAAGAAAAAAATTTTAGGGCACAAAGTATACAGTTGCTCTCACCTGGAGAAATCTCTGCAGAGTATAATATTTCTAAACACAACCTTGTGGCCACATATAAAATTGAGGGTTATACTAGAGAGCAATTGTACAAATCATCGAGGGGAATAAGATTAAAAGCCGAAAGCTAACGAGTCACCTTAATGGAAACCCAACCTAGTTGATTGAAGATCACAAGATCTAGGTTCAAAGGGACAACAGAAATTTTGAGTGACTCACCAGAAACACTGGGAAGGTATAAATCTTCTGCCCATTTCTATGATGAGACAGTGCTACCTACAGCGAGGATTAGGATAAGCTACGCTTTTAATGACTCTTATACCTTGAAAATTCAAGTGGGGTATGGAAGGATACTCTTAATAAGAAGTCACCTATATGAGTGTGAAGTGGGGCCACTTTTATGAGAACTATAAAGGCTAAGTTTTCTAGAGCACTCATTGAATACCAGGAGTTGTTCAGGGCCAAAATGAACACAACAATGAGAACCAACTTTGTAAGGAAAGGTACTGTGTGTTTGTTATTGTCTTGGTTTACACAAACGGCTGAACAGTTCAAGACATCGCGTTCACTGGTTAGCCAGTAAATCCGATAGCAATATACTAGGGAAGTGTACACATAACCAAAGCCCACTAAAATTTTAGTGTCTACAGGAAGGTTCAAAGCCAAAAGCTACCTATCCTGATGCAGTAACTTTCCGACTATACTCTCTTTAGTGTCTGCATGATCATCTTTTGAATTTTACGCAAATTTCTATTCATGTGGGCAATTGTTGGAAACGGGGGCATTAAAAACATAAACTTTGGATGAGGTTCTGAATAGATTCCGCTAATAATTTTTTGCGGATCTCTAGATGAGTGCGTTTCTCTTCGCAAGGAGATGAACATGGTATATTTACTTTCTCAAATCCGTTTCCGGGTGAATGAGAAATTAACTTCAAAGTATGGCGTTTTGATAAACCTGAATGGGTATGCAAAATATGGGAAGTGTTTGTCTAATATGGAAAAAATGTTGAAACTAATTAAAATTTAAATAAGGCAAATTTGGGCTTGGGCTTGGGCCTAATTGCTTGGGCCTAATTATAAAGTCCAATTATTCTTTTTACTAAATGGAATCTTGGATTGAGCTTTTAATTTTGGGCTGAACTTATTTAAATAGGTGGTTAGTTTTTTAATTTAAATTTAAAGTTTTTTTTTTTCCAAAGGGTTGTATCTATTTCTGAAGGGTTGCATCTGTTTTTCAAAGAGTTGCATTTGTTTCTAAAGGGTTGCAATTCAAAACCAACAGATATAACTATTCATGTGAACCATTGCAACCTATTGGAGTGGCTGTGTCTATTGGTGAACAAACACCATGTGAACCATTGCAGCCTATTGGAGTGGATGTGTCTATTGGTGAGCAGACACCATGTGAACCATTGCAACCAATTGGAGTGGATGTGTCCAGTGTGAAGAGACACATATAAATGGTTGTGTCCAATGATGAAGAGACACACCCAATCCGAAAAGGCAAATTAAATAAAAACTACTTTTTAGTTTTTTCCAAAGGGTTACACCCAATCTGAAAAGGCACCTTGTTGCCTATAAATACCCCCCTTTGGATCATTTGCAATTCATTCATTTTTCAATTTCTTCTATCTCCCTCTCTAGACTTGAACCCAACCCAAGTGGGTTCAAACCATAGGTTAAGTTGTTCAAACCACTTAGACCCTAATTCAATTTCATCGAGCCATATTAAGATTGGTCCGAACCATTTGGTTCGGATTGCACCCAATTTAACATTTATATAATATATAGATGCAATTTTGAGTCAGACAGAGTATTACGCGGAGGAGGTTCGCCGTGTTTGTAGTGCTGCTACTTGTTGTAGACCGTTGTATCCTGGGAGATGGACGCCACTGAGTCCGTTAGCACCATAGTGGGGCGAATTTATCTTAAAGACATAGTATCCAATACTAGTCTCGGTCCAGGTTCATTCCTTGGATATTATTATTATTTTATTACGTTATTTTGCATATTTAATTAAATATAGAGTTGCATATTTAATTAATGATTTCTTAGCATATTGTTAATTATCACATGATATATTAGTATAAGATTTATTATATCTTAAATGTCACATAAAGCATATATCTTAACAAATCTTGTGCGTGGGGAACACGCGCCAGTGGTCACCAGCTTGCTGGCGCGTGTTAGCATCACCATCCACGCGCGTGCCACGCGCTTATTTCTACAACCAGAGCGTGGCAGCGCGTGAAGGCGCGTGTCACGCGCCTATTGCCATCCCCAGCGCGTGGGGATGTGCTGTAGCTCCTCCAGGCCCGTGCCAGTGCGTGCAGGGTCCTCCAGGCGCGTACCAGCTCCCTACAGGTGTTAACAAGCCGTTGGTGGACGTTCGTATAACAAGAATAGTATTTAAATGTTAAAAGCTGATTCCATTGGCCATTTACTTTACTTTTGTCTGTTGATTATTTATTTATATGATGCATGGAATAATTAATTGTTAATTATTATTATTCATGCATTGGATCCATGATTTTTTATCTAAATGACTTGATTTATATTAATTGAATTATAAAAATTAATTGGACTTGATTACTAATTAATTAGAGGGCACTTATTGGGAAACGAAAAATTATTTTTTTAAAATTATTTTAAAGTGTGCCTCAAATTAAAGATTAGTAAATCATTTAAAAGTCCAGTTATTTTCTAAATTTAATTGGATTAAAATCAAGGCGTGTTGCATGCATTATATCATGGATATGAATAAATGAAAAACCCTAATTATAAATAATTAAAAATTGAGTGGGAGCGGGAATTTTTATACATTACCCATGGCTTTCGTTATTATAACCATTGTAATTAGATTTTCAAAAATAAGGCCCCACACATGATTTGAAGAGTCTTAATATTACAAGAATGGTTGTCTCATAAAAATAAAAATATTAAATGTTCATTGTAATTAGATGTTTAAAAACAAGGCCCTACGCATGATTTAAAGAGTATAGATTATAATGACAAGATATTTAATATTTTATTTTTCGTTGGAGCATTAATAATGTTATACATTCAATCTAAAATCAATAGTGTTAGCTACCCAACGGAGTGGTCTACACTAGGTGATTTTAGAAAGGCTAAACGTAATCGGGAATCATTTCATATAGATAGACAAGGCATTGTCTTAAGAGATATGGAAATGATGGGATTTGCCCACCAATAGTAATAATGAACTTCGCCAACCGAATAAGTTATTAGTGTATTGATTATCCGATTTTTCATGCAGTGGTTAAGGGACCCACATATTATTTTAATGGAAGTGCTCGCCTAATAGCAAATGAATCTCAACAATAGTAATAATAAACTCTTCCATCAAGATAAGTTATTGACGTATTGATTGTGTGATTTATTATGCTACGAAGTTGAGGGACCCGTATTAATTAAAAGGGGTTGTTTACCTATAATGATAATGAATTCCTGTACTATTGAGACTTATTATACTATGTGGTTGACAAACTCATTTTAATTTTGAATATGCATGATAGTATTAATAATTCACCTTGAATATTGTATGAACGCATTTATATTCAGATTTATTATGTCTAATCCATTATATCTGCTTGCTAACATATTCAATGTAATTGGACCTCATTCATACGGACTGGAAAAGGAACTTAGATATTTTACTCACAACGTAAGGGTACAAAATGTATTTTCTACTCCTAAACCTAATCCTTTTACTTTAAGATACCCAAGAGAACATTAATGCTTTTAATAAGTAAAATAAGGCAAATGATATGACTTGGTGCAATATTCTAGAATTTATCTCGAATACGCTCCAAAGCTAACATTTACATTATTTTATTTTCTTTAAGCATCATTTTAAATGCCAATGAGATATTTTGGTGAGATTAGATAGAGCATATGCCTAAGTACTGTGTCAAATTTAAATACCATCAAGATAGCCGAAGGATTTCCAGTAAAGGATTAAATTTTGAAAAATGATTGTTTATTATTTAGAAATTGAACTAGAGATCAATAGGTCTGACTTGGTGGTAAGTTTCAAGTTGACATAATTATTACTTTGTTACCAAAATCATTCGACTCTTTTAGAGTGAACTAAATAAGGAACCAGTTTAAGTTTACACGCGCTGATATTTTTATAGAATTGGTAACAGATGAAGGGATAATTAAAAGTATAAGCGTTCCTATCAATCTAACCTAGTCTATACCATTTTCTTCTAGGCCTAAGTGGAAGGGTAAAGGAAAGGAGAAGGGTGATAATAGGACTAGGCTAGCACAAAACATGAGTATCCAAAAGGTTAAAGGGAATAAGACAATGTATGTTGAGGGCGAATGAAACTGTTTCTTTTGCTGCTAACTAAAACACTAAAGGACGAACTGTCTAAGCAATGACGTGGCATTAGAAAATGTATATTTAATCATTGAACCATGTTATGTGATTGTATCTATTAATTCCTGATGGATAGATTTTGGAGCCACTAAACATTTTTGCAATTTGTTGCAAGGATTTTAGGAATCCAGAAGCCCTGATGATATGGATATATATTTGTACTTGACCTGATGTCAAGGTTATAGCTAAGTCAGTGGGAGTATTACATCTGAAATTAGAGAGTATGAGGATATTAGTATTAGAGAACTATCTTTATGCACAGATGTTAGACGTAATCTAATTCTTGTTTCACTTTTGGTTTATAAAAACTATGTTGTTATTTTGTAAAACTGGTTTTATAAAATTGATTAGATGTGCGATTGCTTCTGGTGCATTGAAAGATGGTCAATATACTATAACCACAAGCTCTTAATATTTGCAGGATGTAGAAACTAATTTTGCATCTTCTAAATTGAGTGTTAAGAGAAAATTTATTATTCCTGACTCATTGTATTTTCAGTGTCTATTTTTGGGTTGTAATCAGTCAAAATGAGATTCAAAGATTGGTCAAAGACAGTTTATTACCTAGTGAGGTAGGGGAGCCTAAACCAAACTTGTGAATCCTGTTTTGAAGGATAAATAACTCTAAGGGCTTAATCAGCCAAATGAAATAGACATAAAGAACAATTGGAGTCGGTACACACAAACACGTGTGGTCTTATGAACATCCAAGCAAGATTACTCACTTTTTGGATAAATTTACCTGATGCGACACAAGTCTTAAACTTTTGGTATATTCCAAAAGTGTCAAGACTGATGTGGAGCACAGATTAGGTAAATTTATCAAAATACTTCGATCTGATCGTGGATATGAGTATTTCTTGGGATAGTACAAAGACTATATGGTCAATGAGGGTATTGTGTACCAATTTTTTCCGCAATTGACGCTCAATGGATTAAGGGGTCAAATAGGAATAACAAAATTCTGCTTAAACATGGTTAGATCTATGATCAGTTATGCTACATTATCTCTTTCATTTTAGAGTTTAGCCTTATTGATATCGATGCACATTATGAACTACATTCCATCTTAGTCTGTCTCAAGGATACCTTTTGAGCTATGTTTTTTACTAAATCTTAGTATGAATCACATGCACATATGGGGTAGTCTTGCACATGTGTGCTTGATATAGACAAGTAAGTTGGAAGCAGATCATATGCATAATAGATTTGATAACTACTCTAAAGGCACTAGGATGGATTATTTTATGATCTCAATGATAAAAGTTGATTGTTTACACTCAATGTTTATCTATAGGAGGATCATATTATGAATCACATACCTAGTAGTATAATGTTAGAGAATATTGTATGAGTAGCAGATGTACTACATGTAAACACACTTATTATAGAAATTAAGAATAATATATGAATTCCCTATTAATGCGTCAACATCATCTAGTACACAGATTCCTGCATCGGTACATTGTTGTAGTGGGAGGATTATCATCCAATCTGACAGAATCATGTTTTTAGGTGAGACAGTTATAGATATCCCTGTTAAACATGAGTTGAACCCAGTAAGCTACACGAAAGCGTGAACCAATATGGATATAGATCGTTTTGGCAAGTTGCTATGAAATCAGAGTTGGAATCTATATATTCTAATAAAATCTGGGATCTTGTAGAACTTTCTAGTAGGGTGATACCTATGGAAGGTAAGTTAATTTACAAAAGGATACCAGAAGATTTCTTAGTAAATGAACCATGTATGTACAGGGTAATGCCATTATTTTTCTAATTCTATATATTGATGACATCCTACTCATTTATAATGATGTGGAAGTTTTGTCATCAGTAAAGAGGTAGTTGTTTAATTATTTTGAAATGAAGGATCTTCAAGATGTAAGCTATATTCCTATGATCAAGCTTTTGCAAGATCAGGTTAAAAGGAAAATAGGTTTATCTTAATAATCTTACATTGATAAAGTTGTGACCAGGTTTGGTATGCAAAACTCAAAGAATGAGTTCTTATTTTATTGATATAGATTGCACTCTCTAGTAAGTAGTTTTCCAAGACTAATAGAGGAGATTGAACAAATGAGACTGGAACAATATGCTTCGGCATATGGGATTTTCATATATGCCATGGTCTATACCAAACAGGACATCCACTACATGGTGGGATAGTTCGTAAATATTAGTCCATACTCGGACTTGATAACTAGTCTGTTGTGAAAAATATCATTAAGTACCTTAAGAGAACCAATGATCTCATACTCATTTATAGATGTGATGATGTGGTTCCAGTCAGGTATGCTAGTTCTGATTTTAAATCAGTTATAGATACTATAAGGTCCATGACTTAGTGTATGTTCACTCAATGGAAGGAAAATCAGTTAGTAGATTGTTAAGTAGATTTCAACTGCTGACTCAAAACTGAAGATGGAGTACATTACAACCTTAAAGGCAGCAAAAGAAGCCTTTTGATTTGATCTCACTGATTTAGAGATTGTTGAGTATACTAACCTGCCTATCGAGCTATATTACGATAATAGTGCAGAAATAGTCCAAACCAATGACCCAAGGTTCCATAGAGGAACAAGATACACTAAGAAGAAGTATCATGTCCTATATGATAATATCCAGAAAAAATATGTACTTGTGGCTAGAACATGTCATTGGAACACAGCTTTGTTGATCCATTAACACATGTGTCATCGATTAATATTTTTGATTGTCACCTGGATAACATTGGAGTTAGATGCAATTAGAATTGGCTATGAGGGCAGGTGAGAGCTGATGAGATTTATATGCCCTGGTATAGCGAATTCCTATTTGGATTAAAGTGACATATGTTTCTGACGTATTTGAAATATTTATGCTTTATACAATTGGTGAATTTAATGTATTATGTTTCGATTCATTATAGAATTGATAGTGTCCACTTGGTTACAAGAGATATTTATATATATATGTAATGACGATCAATACATGAATATAAATAGTAATCATAAAATGTTCATAGTCGGTAATTATGGATGGACTCATAATTAATTAAGACTTGAACTGGATCCGTATTAGGTTGAGATATATTGCGAGAGCCATCGTATGTAATTGCTCTCTATTATTGTCATGGCATTTGACTCTTAAGTATGAGAGAAGTATAAACTCTTTTATTAATTAATAATTACTTTGATTTGTTCGGCAGATACTTCGGAATCCTTAGACCGACACTTTGGGTAGTTATGTAATTAATAGTTAGAGCGTTATATTCTCAATATTTGCATCAATACTACTTGTATTTATTTTGATTGATTATGGTTGATCATAAATTAAATTCGAAGGCCTTTATGTGTTTTTAGACAAAATGATTTATTATATATTTATTTATTTAAATTATTATTTTTGTCAAACAAATGTTTTATTGTGATCAAGTCAGAAATAATCAAAGGTACCAAAATAAATATATTAATTAAGTAGTTGGATTGATGGCTTTATTTATCCGATAACTAATTAAGCATAGAGGGGTCAAAGTGCAACATTGACTTAGAGGTTATTTATTATTTAATTGGAGTTCAATTAATTTCTTTTAGTGGAGTAGAAATTAATTTATGAATTAATTGAATTGGGTCCATGGATCGGGTCAATTATTAATTCATTGTAGCCAAGAAAATAATAAGCCCAAAGGATTCTCACTCATAGCCCAACTTGATATTGGAATCCTATTAGATTTGAGATATGTGAATTAAAAATTGAGAAGGATTTATTGTTTCCTTTCCTTATCTTTATGTGGCCTATATATACATAGTCCATATATATTTTAGAAGAAAAGAAAAAGGAATATATTTTTTCTCTCTCTAGATTTTAGGGTTTCCTTTCTCATCTAATAGAGGCTCCCACAAGCCTAGTTTTCCAAGGTCATTCATGGAGGCTTATGGGTGATTCCTAAAGGCAAAACTATTACTAAGAAGATAGAAATCCAAGGAGATAACATCTAGCAAAGGGATCTACAATAAGTGAGAACATTCATTTTAGAGGAGAGATCTAAGGTTTACTTAAACCTTGATGTAAGTATTCAATTTATTAATTGAATGATACATCATATTTTATTTTTACATAAAATTTGTCTCTATGTGATGAATCAAAATCTATGTATGAAAATTGCTCAGAAAGTTTTTAAAACTTGCACGTTTCCTAATAGGAGGAGCAAAGCAGAAGAAGAAGCAACAATAACTCTGCAGGACCAACAACAACAACATTTGAAGAAGCTCCCATCATTTCCTTCTCTTTCCCGATTATCCATTTGGGATTGCCCTAATCTGGCATCAATGCCTATTCTGTAACCATGTTTTGAACAACTAAAACTCTGGTTCGTCAGCAAGAAGGTAGTAGAAGAAGAGTTAAAGATGACATTGGTGTCCCCAACCCCACCAACAGATACACTCGCAACCTTTTCTTCATCTTCTTCTTTGCTTTTTCCTCCTCTTTCCAATTTAAAGTCTCTGAAATTATGGGGAATTGACGATCTAGTTATTCTCCCAGAGGAGTCGTTTCTAAGCCTCACCTCACTTGGCATTTTGGCCTGCCCCAAATTGATATCACTGCCCGATGGGATGCGTCAGCTCATTGCATTACAACAACTCATAATTAGCGGCTTGGGGTTAAGGGATAGATGCTAGAAAGAAACAAAAGAAGATTGGCCAAAGATTGCTCACATTCCAAATGTTTATATTGAATGATTGCAGTGCCATACAAGGTAAAGAAATGATACTATCAAAATAGTCCTTTACTATAATCTTATTTTTCCTCAACACCTTCTCAGGGCATGTCAAATTTCCATTTGTTATTGTATTCTGAAGTTAGCTCGATCAGCCTGCACATCATTGGATTCTAAATGCTGACGAAATTGACGTCACTGCCCGATGGGATGTGTCGGCTCAATGCAACGAACGTGTGAAAGGATAGATGCTAGAAAGAAACACTGGAAGATTGGCCAAATATTTCTATTCGACGACATTGGTGACACATAAGGTAAATCCTTTTTGATCTGAATTTTTTCACGACCTTAAAACTCTATCTTATTTTTCTCTATCTTGTTCATTGACACTCTCTTTAGTGCTAGAAATCACACATGTTTTGACATTTCATTCCACAAATTCCAACTACAAACTAATAATTATCATCCCTTCTATATCTTTCTTTTTACTTTTATTTTTTCCCTTCTATTTTTTATTTTATGCTCTTTAACAAATGTTTTTAAATAGAAATATATTAATCCTCATATTCTTTATATATATATATATATATATATATATGTCTTTTGCTTGTGCTACTTCCATAAATGTAGATAAAGAAAGGAGATGATACTATTGAAATTGCCCTTTACCATTATCTTAATTTCGCTTTTGTACCTTCTCAGGAATGCAAAATGTTCTGTTTTGTGCACGTGTTCTGTTACAGCTAGATGAGCACATAATTGCATTAGTTTTACGGTCTTCTTCTTCTTGCTATTCATTTTGTTTAATCAAAGGTGAGACATCTCATTAGCTTAATTTTTTTTATACCTTATATCAACCAAGTTGTGATTTTTTTTACACTTTTTTCTACTTTGATGACTCTGAATTTTGCCAATTTTGGCTCTTATGTGAAAAAAATTCCTCTAACACAATGAATTATTCTCTTAATTAAAAATATTAGGATAGTCATTTCAAAGAGGGAAATATATTAGGATTGTTGATATAAGGCAGAGACTGAATCACTTTCCTTAGAGCAATAGGCTTCAGTTTTTATAGTATGCATTGCTTAAGACAAATTGCCTACTGGCATTATGCACTAACAAAAGAAGACCATAATATTATGAATAAATTGGTTTGAATTGTGCTTTACAACCAATTATTAGGGTTGTCTTGTCGATGGGCCTTCCCTTATGGGGGAAATAATGATTGAAGAAATAAGAATTCTCATGAAACTCTCTGGAAGTGGAAGTTTAATTAAAAATTCTGAAAAAAAAAAAAAAAAAAATTGGTAGGAATGATGGCTCTAATTCAAAAAGCATGATCAAAGGAATTTGGATTCGGAATAAGTTGAGAATTAAAATGAACAAACTTTTATGGTAAGAGTTTATTAAGAAGTCTGCGTGCCTTAGATTATTTATTTTTTTATTCTTTTTCTCTGGGAAATCAAACTACTTAACTTTCGTTACTCATACTCTTATTTGTTCAGGGCGGGCCTGTAACGACCCGAACCCGGAGGTCCAAACCGTTAACTGGGTCCTTACTCGAACCCGATGCCATCTATGTCAAACCCGTCATTTTTAGTGTCAAAACATCACCTTTAAGATCATTATTAGGCATCCACAACGGCTCAAAATGAATCTCCATGGCTTAGGATTAATTACATTGAAGAGAAGAACAAAATGCACAGGGCAGATGCACTTCAGTCAGCCGAAGTAGAGCTTCGGTCGGCCGAAGCAACTTCCTTGAAAACCAGTTGATCGAAACAAGTATTTTGGTCAACCGAAATGAAACCGTAACAGCCACTGAAGTCTCTGGACGAATTGGTCGACCGAAGCAGGCATTTCGGTCGACCGAAATGGCTCTGCGTGCCACACCTGCTACTGAAAAATGCTGAAATGGAATAATGATGAAGGGACCCTTTTTAAAATGCTCTAGACTTGATCTTAAAACATTTTAAGTGCTAAAACCATATTCTATCGTCATGAGCATCGATATTCTAACAAGACACAACATCATCAAAGTGCTTTTAAATAAGGATTCATCATAGTCATTACATTTAATTTAGTTTACAACAAAATGGTGCTAAAGCACATAGTTAAAGCACTAGGCCATGATAGCAAGTTTAATTACATCCCAAAATATGCTTTTACAAAAGAATGGCTCTAAGATATAAAAGTTAACAAAATGGACTTCTAGCACCCTCAAGCTTGCGGTGGATTGTCATCTGCCACTTCCTTCCCATGACCTGAAAAATATTAAATATAAAGGGGTGAGCAAATTGCTCAGTAGGTGGTGCCTAAGACACACCTCTTGTAACCCCGTGAATCCAAATAATGAATATAAATAGAGGATAAGGGTCATACTATACACCGGGAAATAATATAACATCAATTTCAAAATCCAAAGTGAACAATGTCGTGCCATGAAAAGCAATGCCATGTATGTCATTCCCCATCTTCAAAATCCAAATCCATCACTTTTCAAACTATTAATATAACCCGTCCTTTGGTGACTCCGCAGAGACACGAAAGAAGGATTGACTACTATTCTTGACCCTTGGTACCCCCACGGCGTCATTTGGGGTCCAGATAGCTCAACGACGCTAGGGTACTCTCCCTAGTTCTCTCTAGGCTATATTAACACCACGACCCTTTGGTGACTCAGCGGCGATCAGGTTTTCATAAAACATTTTAATCAAAATTTCTTCCCAAAAATTTCCCTTTTTTATTTCCAACAAGCCATTCCCATTTTTTTTCTTCCCAATGCTCACGCATGGACATGTTATGCCATACATATGCATTCATCATTCTTCAACTTAAACTACATAAGAAAATTTCACATGCTCTCACATAACATTTTTAGCAAATTAACAACAAAATGAGCATATAAAATTAACACTTAAACATGTTTTCCATCCAAATAAAGTAATACACATAATTACATGCTTCATATACACATTTAAGCCATTTTAAAACAAAATCAACACAATCTAGCATATCAATAACAAATAACAATAATTTTACTCATATAAGCACAAGAATGCATGGATTAGAAACCCCTACCTCAAGGAAGATGAAAAACCCCCGAAATGGGTCCCATAACCGGAATCCCTAGAGTGCACTAAAATTGAAATTGCTAATATGGATGTGAAAATCTCGCCGTGCTCTCCGCTACGCCTCAAACGGCTTCCAAAAATTTCAAGTAATGAAGGAGGAATCAAAACTTAAAGTTTGCTTCCAAAAAGAAAAAGAAAAAGTGAAGAACTAGAGGAGGAGAGGGTGAGTTACGGGGAGAGAGAAAGTGAGAGACCAAATGTGGTCTCTAAGCCACTAAGTATGTGAGTGGTGGGTCCCACCACCAATATTTTTAATTTTTGACTTTTTTTTTTTCTACCACATATGTAAATATGCAATAATTATACACATACCACATAAAACACATGATGCATATAAATAAAATATATGATATGCAAATGGACCCAACTAAAATTCCCGTAAGTGACAATACTGGTGGCAGGTCCCACACGGGATCGCCCGGCCCGAAAAATAAAAAATTACCAAAATGGCAGCCTTTACATTTCAAAGGGCTATGAACTTAATAAAATGCCCCAAACAACTCTCTGACATATTCGGCACACTCCACGGTGTCCGGTACGCAAGATGTGAAAAGATGAAAATGCCCTTGCAATGACAAAATTCCCAAAAAAATGAAAAATAGAGAAAATTGGAAACGTTACAATCTCCCCAACTTAAAAGAATTTCGTCCCCAAAATCATGCCATACTTGGGGAAGAGAACAATGCCGGGTACTTGGAGCGAACCTCCTATTCGAGCTCCCAAGTAGCCTTCTCAACTCCGTGGTGCCTCCAAAGAATCTTCACTAGTGGTATCGTCTTATCCCTTAACACCTTATACCGCGTGTCAAGGATCTGAACTGGTCTTTCTTCATAGGAGACGTCCTCGTTAATGTCCACATCAACCTAATCCAGAACATGAGATGGATCCGATTCATACTTCCGTAACATCGATACATGAAAAATATTATGAACTCTATCCATCTGTGGTGGTAAAGCAAGTCTGTAGGCAACCTCACCTACGCGATCCAAATTCTCAAATGATCCAATGAATCTTGGCGACAACTTGCCACTTTTCCTAAACCTCATCAAACCCTTCCGTGGAGAAACCCGTAGAAAAACGTGGTTTCCCATTTCAAAAGATAGCGGTCGTCTCCGCTTGTCCACATAGCTCTTCTGTCGGCTCTGAGCTGTGAGCAACTTCTGTCTGATTAGCTTAATCTTCTCAGTAGTCTCGAGTACTATGTCGGGTCCTAAGGCAGTTGTCTCACTTACCTCAGTCCAATAAACAGGAGACCAACAAGGTTTGCCATATAATGCCTCAAATGGAGCCATCTCGTCTGATAACTGTTGTTATAGGAAAACTCAATAAGTGGAAGGTGATCCTCCCAACTACCTCCCAAATCAAGCACGCATGCTCGAAGTATATCCTCTAAAACTTGGATGGTACGCTCCGACTGGCTGTCCGTTTGTGGATAGAATGCCGTACTAAGGTACAATGATGAACTAAACGCTCCTGAAGTCCTTCCTAGAACTTCGAAGTGAACTTGGCATCCCTATCCGAAACAATGGTTACTAGAACTCCATGCAATTTTACAATCTCCTTTACACCAAGTGCCTCTGCGTCATCTGTTGCCTTAATAGGCAAAAAGTGAGCCATCTTAGTCAATCTGTCAATGATGACCCATACGACCTCATTGCCCCTCCGTAACCTTGGAAGACCTGTCACAAAGTCCATAGCAATCTGTTCCCATTTCCACTGTACTACAGGCAATGGCTGCAATAAACCGGCTGGTTTTTGATGCTCGACCTTCACCTGTTAACAGGTAAGACACTTACCCATAAACTGTGCAACATTTTTCTTCATCCCATTCCACAAATACTAACGTCTCAAATTGTGATACATCTTGGTACCACCTGGATGAACTGCAAAGCGGGAAGTATGATACTCCCGAAGAACGTCTTCAAAACAATGGGAACAACTAACAAACCTCTGAACCGTAGACCTCCATCTGTATGCAAGGCCCAATCCTCCACTGTCTTACCACTCGAGATCAAAGTGTGAATGGCCTCTAAATTCGGATCTTATCTTTGTGACTCAATCACTCGTTCGATAAGAGTAGGCTGAGCTACAAGACTGAACAAGAATATCGATTCACTATAAGCGTCATCATCAAAACACTGCAATCCCATCTCTGCCATATCTTCAAGCATCTTTCATTTTCAAATAGCCAAACTAGCCAAAGTTCCACGAGAGTTCCGGCTTAAGGCATCTGCTACCATATTTACCTTACCCGGATGATAGTGTAAATCAAAATTGTAATCTTCCAAGAACTCAACCCATCACCTTTATCTGTTATTCAAGTCCTTTTGGGAGAAAAGGTACTTGAGACTCTTGTGATCCGAGAACACCTCGAATCTTTCACCATATAAGTAGTGTGTCCAACTCTTCAGGGCAAAAACAACGGCTGCTAACTCCAAGTCGTAATTAGGTAGTTATACTCATGAGTCTTCAACTATCGAGATCCATAAGCCACTACTCTACCACTCTACATCAGCACACTACCCAAACCATCACGTGAAGCATCACAATAAATTACATAACCGAAGCCACGCTCGGGTATCACCAACACTGAAGTTGTAGTCAACCTTGTCTTTAATTCTTAAAAGGATGACTCACAGGCTTCATCCCAAATAAACTTGATCCCTTTTCGGGTCAAGCGAGTCATTGGTGCAGCCAAACGGGAAAAATCCTTCACGAATCTTTGGTAATAACCCGCTAAATCAAGAAAACTCCAGATCTCAAAAACATTTTTGGGTTGCTCCCAAGTCAAAACCATTTCTATCTTTGATGGATCAACCTACACTCCACCTTCCGAAACAACATGCCCCAAAAATTTCACTTCTTGTAGCCAAAACTTACATTTTTCGTATTTGGCATACAATCAGTGCTCCCGCAAAATCTGCAACACAATACTCAAATGGACCTCGTGCTCCTTTTGGGTCCGTAAATACACAAGAATGTCATCTACGAAAACTACCATAAATTAGTCCAAGTAATCGTGAAAGACACGGTTCATTAAGTCTATGAATGCTGCTGGCGCATTCGTCAAGCCAAAAGGCATAACAAGGAACTCATAATGTCCATATCGTGTATGGAACGCTGTCTTCGGGAAATCCTTATCCCTAACCCGCAACTGATAATAGCCTGACCTCAAGTCAATCTTTAAGAAGCAACTAGTTCCCTTTAATTGGTCAAACAAATCATCTATCATTGGCAAATGATACTTGTTCTTGATGGTGGCATGATTCAACTTCCAGTAATCAATGCACAACCTCAAATAACCATCTTTCTTCTTAGCAAAAGACCGGTGTCCCCCATGGTGACACACTCGGTTGGATGAAACCCTTCATCCTCAATTCATTAAGCTACTTCTTTAATTCTTCTAATTCCACTGGTGCCATAGAAATCGGCGCGGTACCGGGCATCAAATTAATGGTAAACTTCATCTCTCGATGTGGAGGCAACTCTGTCAAATCCTTCGGAATCACATCCAGAAAATCACGAACAACTGCATGATAATCCTCTTCCACAACATCATCTTCTTTGGCTAAGAGACTAGCCAAGAAGTAATCATTACAACCTCGTCCATGAATCCCATACAATGATGAAGGTTGGGAATTACTTCGATCTCCCACAAAAAAGAAGCAATCCCCCTCGGGAGTGCAAACTGTGACTCTTCCTTTGAAACAATCGATCGTAGCATGAAATGAAACTAACCAATCCATTCCAAGAATGAAATCAAAACTAGTCATCTCCAGGAGGATAAGGTCAAACACAAAAGTCCGCCCGGCTATCACGATGAAATAATCTCTCACAACTAAGCTCAAGGACACGCCCGATCCATGAAATTGACCTCTAATCGGGATGCAAGTGCAAATAATGATGAAATAAAGGAATGAGATGCACTAGAGTCAAACAAAACTCGGGCCCAAGAACCAAACACTAGAAAGATACCTTGGAGAACTGATGGACCAGAAGATGCATCAGTCTGAGCAAGTGCAAAGATACGCCCCTGGAAGAGCAAATTGTGTAGACTGCTGCCCCTGAAACTGAGACGAGCCACCTCTGTTCCTCTTCCATGACTGCCCCTCTGAAGATAGTCTTGCATTCCTCTTCTATTTCCACTGTTCCTTTCCTGCATTTCTATCTTTGGCCTCCGCCTCTAACATCAATGCTCTTTCCACTGACTTCGAGTAAACTTTGATGTACTGTGCCGTTATCAACAACCTCATTTTGTAATAAAGACCGAAAACAAACTTTCGAGTCTTATCAACTTCATCTCTCACCATCTCTGGAGCAAAGCGAGAAAGAGACATGAATTTGTTCTTGTATTCTGTCACCAACATATTGCCTTGGATAAAGCCATTAAACTATTCCCTTAGCTTCCATCTCTTGGATAGCGGGAAATACTTCTTATAGAACAGCTTCTTGAACGTATCCCAACTCATCTCTTCAATTTTATGTCGATTTGTGACCGAATTCCACCAAAGTTTAGCGCCCTTAGAAAACTTGTAAGTGGCTAGGATGATTTTCACATAATCATCCATCACATCCATAGAAGTTAATTGGGTTTCAACTTAATCCATATAGTCGTCAGCTACCATTGGATCTGCACCACCCTTAAACATTACTGGCATCAACTTTGAAAACCCTGAAATCAACTTCAGACGTTTCTGTACTGGCGTCTCCTCAACTTGAACTACTGGTTATGGTACCAGCTGCGGAAGAGTAGTAATCGTAGCCCTCAAGGCACTCTGCAATAAGCGGTTTAATGCTAGTTCCGCTGAACCTTCACCCTCTTCAACTGGTGCTTAAACGTTATCCCTTCTTGTGGGAACACCTCTAGGGGGAATCAAGTCCCTAAGAAGCTTATCCTCTTCAACCTGCTCCGCTGGATTGGAGCTAGAGTTCTCTCCAACATCACCCCTTGTTGGCCTAGGGCCAACTTCCCTTGGTTCCTTACGCGGTGGCATTGTGCTATAAAACGAGAAAACGGTTCAATACCAATGACACTAAGGTCCATAGAAGTTAATTGGGTTTCAACTTAATCCATGTAATCGTCAGCTACCATTGGATCTACACCACCCTTAAATATTACTGGCATCAACTTTGAAAACCCTGAAATCAACTTGAGATGTTTCTGTACTGGTGTCTCCTCAACTTGAACTACTGGTTGTGGTACCAGCTGCGGAAGAGTAGTAATCATAGCCCTCAAGGCACTCTGCAATAAGCAGTTTAATGCTAGTTTCGCTGAACCTTTACCCTCTTCAACTGGTGCTTAAACGTTATCCCTTCTTGTGGGAACACCTCTAGGGGGAATCAAGTCCCTAAGAAGCGTATCCTCTTTAACCTGTTCCGCTAGATTGGAGCTAGAGCTCTCTCTAACATCACCCCTTGTTGGCCTAGGGCCAACTTCCCTTGGTTCCTTACGCGGTGGCATCGTGCTATAAAATGAGAAAACGGTTCAATACCAATGACACTAAGGTCCAACAGAGGACGACTCAACACAAATGATACCCTATTAACACTTAGCATGCAAAGCTATGTAACAAGTACCATCAACGTAAGCATATATAAGCACGTAAGTACATAAGCAAGTAGTCAATTAAGTATGTTTTCCAAATAGTAAAAAACTTTAGAGAGTAATCTCATAACCAATGCAAATACCCTCCCATGCATCTCTATGTAGGTCTCTACCCGTTGTCCTAATGGTTTTCGAACCGAGACTCTGATACCATTTTGTAACGACCCGAACCCAGAGGTCCGAACCATTAACCGGGTCCTTACTCGAACCCGAGGTCATCTATGTCAAACCTGTCATTGTTAGTGTCAAAAAATCACCTTTAGGATCATCATTAGGCTTCCACAACGGCTCAAAATGAATCTCCATGGCTTAGGATTAATTACATTGAAGAGAAGAACAAAATGTGCAGGGCAGATGCACTTCGGTCAGCCGAAGTAGAGCTTCGGTCGGCCGAAACAACTTCCTTGAAAACCGGTCGACCGAAACAGGTATTTCGGTCGACCGAAATGTAACTTTAACAGCCACTGAAGTCTCTGGACGAACCGGTCAATCAAAGCAAGCATTTCGGTCGACCGAAATAGCTCTGCGTGCCACACCTGCTACTGGAAAATGCTAAAATGGAATAATAATGAAGAGACCCTTTTTAAAATGCTCTAGACTTGATCTCAAAACATTTTAAGTGCTAAAACCATATTCCATCGTTGTGAGCATCAACATTCTAACAAGACACAACATCATCAAAGTGCTTTTAAATAAAGATTCATCATAGTCATTACATTTTATTTAGTTTACATCAAAATGGTGCTAAAGCACATAGTTGAAGCACTAGGCCATGATAGCAAGTTTAATTACATCCCAAAATATGCTTTTACAAAAGAATGGCTCTAAGATACAAAAGTTAACAAAATGGACTTCTAGCACCCTCAAGCTTACGGTGGATTGTCATCTGCCATTTCATTCCCATGACCTGAAAAACGTTAAATATGAAGGAGTGAGCAAATTGCTCAGTATGTGGTGCTTAAGATACACCTCTTGTAACCTCGTGAATCCAAATAATGAATATGAATAGAGGATAGGGGTCATACTACGCTGGGAAAGAATACAACATCAATTTCAAAATCCAAAGTGAACAATGCCGTGCCATGAAATGCAATGCCATGTATGTCGCTCCCCATCTTCAAAATCCAAATCCATCACTTTTCAAACTGTTAATATAACTCGTCTTTTGGTGACTCCGCAGCGACACGAGAGAAGGATTGGCTACTGTTCCTGACCCTTAGTACACCCGCAGCGTCATTTGGGGCCCAGATAACTCAACTACGCTAGGGTACTCTCCCTAGTTCTCTCTAGGCTATATTAACACCACGGCCCTTTGGTGACTCCGCGGCGACCAGGTTTTTATAAAACATTTTAATCAAAATTTCTTCCCAAAAATTCCCCTTTTTATTTCCAACAAGCCATTCCCATTTTTTTCCCTCCCAATGCTCATGCATGGACATGTCATGCCATACATATGTATTTATCATTCTTCAACTTAAACTACACAAGAAAATTTCACATGCTCTCACATAATATTTTTAGCAAATTAACAATAAAATGAGTATAGAAAATTAACACTTAAACATGTTTTCCATCCAAAGAAAGTAATACACATAATAACATGCTTCATATATACATTTAAGACATTTTAAAACAAAATCAACACAATCTAGCATATCAACAACAAATAACAAGAATTTAACTCACATAAGCACAAGAATGCATGGATTAGAAACCCCTACCTCAAGGAGGATGAAAACCCCCCAAAATGGTCCAAAAACCGGAATCCCTAGAGTGCACTAAAACTGAAATTGCTTATACGGATGTGAAGTTCTCACCGTGCTCTTCGCTACACTGCAAACGGTTTCCAAAAATTCCAAGTAATGAAGGAGGAATCAAAACTTGAAGTTTGCTTCCAAAAAAAAAAAAAAAAGTAAAGAACTAGAGGAGGAGAGAGTGAGTTACGGGGAGAGAGAGAGTGAGAGACCAAATGTGGTCTCTAGGCCACTAAATATGTGAGTGGTGGGTCCCACCACCAACATTTTTAATTTTTGACTTTTCTTTTTCCACCACACATGTAAATATACAACAATTATACACATACCACATAAAACACATGATGCACATAAAATAAAATATATGATATGCAAATGGACCCAACTAAAATTCCCGTACGAGACAATACCGGTAACGGGTCCCACACGGGACCGTCCGGCCCGAAAAATGGAAAAATACTGAAACGGCAACCCTTACATTTCAAAGAGCTCTGAACTTAATAAAATGCCCCAAACAACTCTTTGACACATCCGGTATACCCCACGGTATCCAGTACGCAAGATGTGAAAAGACAAAAATGCCCTTACAACAACAAAATTCCCGAAAAAATGAAAAATGGGGAAAATCAGAAACGTAATAGGGCCGCGTGGACTCCGATATCGATCCATGTTCCAATCCCACCGATGTGAACAAGCTTAAAAAAAGTTAAAAAACCATTAAGGTTTCGCTTTCCTCTATCACTTATCATTGATTCAATTAAAAATTTCTTTGCCAAGGGTTATAGTCTAGTGGTATCTACTCTTAACTTTGAAAAATGAAGGTGAGGGCTCAATTGCTCCGAGTGTGGGATTTTTTTGCTAATCACACTCTTCTTCTTTTTTTTTTTTCTTTTTTTTTTTTTTTTAATCTCTTTCACTAATGTGGATGGTGGAAATATCTTTGATACTTAATTCTTTTATTTATAACAGATTATTAGTGGTCGTTTTCACAAGAAAAAATTAGCAAGAATTTTTATGATCTGCTCATTATACAAATAAATACATAAAAACATAAATTATGCATCTTTTCAAGTGCAATGAACTGTTTACCAAAGGGGGCCTTTGTAATTAGTTTCATTCTTTTGTCAACTTTTGTAAATAGCTGAGTCAAAGTTGTTAGGTTACTAGGTAGCTAAGTCACAAGTCAAAATTGCAATTCTTCCATACAAAAATTTAAAAAATGATGGTGATGGGTCTGATGGTGTCATCTATCCAACTATTATACTAAAACCCCATCTGCAGAAATCCAACCAACGGCTGAGATTCACTCTGAAAGTCAAAGTGCATATAAGTGGCAAATATCAGTCTAATAAATCCTGTTATCAGGTGAGCAGAGAAGCAATCTTTCAAAGCCGGTTGGTGAGGAAGTCAGGAAGGCATGTGTACTCTAGCTTCAATCATAATACTCAAACACCAAAAACAAATAATAATAATAATAAAATATTTTATCTAAAAAAAAATATTTTATATCAAAACAAATGATGTCCTAATTTGCCATCAATACCAATCCACAATATCTAAGATATTTCTCATTGTTATGCAATTTGCAATCAATGAAGACGCACTTGTGGAACTTAAGTCTTCAATTATTTGCATGGTTCTCCCCATTGTAAAAATAGGTGGGGCTATCCGTGTAAAAACAGATTAGATCTACGGATTGAGTTTTATCTAAATTATTTATTATTATTTTTATAATTAATATTATTTATTTATCTTTTAACCATAACCTAATAATAAAATTTTAATTTATTAATATTATAATATTTAATTATAATATTATTTTTATAATTAATATTATTTATTTAAATATTTATATATATAAATTTTACGAATCGGATCGGACTTTTAACAGTTCAATTCGTGATTTGATCCGTGAACTACGAATTCGATTTTTTTGAATACATCACTAATCCATGGGTGTAGCAATTCGATCCGATCTGTACGAATGAAAAGGATTGAATTAGATTCGCGGATTTATGTATTATTTGCCCACTCCTATAATATGCCATTACAACAAAAATAATTAAATTTCTTCTAGTACATTTCTCTCCAAATATGGATAGAAAATAAAACAAAATAAAAAAGTGAAATTCGTTCTACTAAATTATTTAAATATTTATATATATAAATTTCACGAATCGGATCGGACTTTTAACAGTTCAATTCGTGATTCGATCCGTGAACTATGAATTCGATTTTTTTGAATACATCACTAATCCATGGGTGTAGCAATTCGATCCGATCTGCACGAATGAAAAGGATTGAATTAGATTCGCGGATTTATGTATTATTTGCCCACTCCTATAATATGCCATTACAACAAAAATAATTAAATTTCTTCTAGTACATTTCTCTCCAAATATGGATAGAAAATAAAACAAAATAAAAAAGTGAAATTCGTTCTACTAAATTACTCGAGAAGGTAATGGTCATTCTACTAAATTACTCGAGAAGTTAAGGGTGGAGAAAAGGAGTAATGGGGCAAAAAAAAAATTTCACGACTTAATTGATTTTCCGGCAAGTCCAACTTCAAGAAATTTTTTTTTTTTTTTCCTGGCAATAAAAATAGCCATACAGCAAATGCAACAAAGGCAAGTTATAAAAAAACAAAATAAGAAAAATGAAAACCAAGGTCCAAATTCACTGAAAAAAATAATGGACACCACTATATGAAACAAGCAACAATGAAAGTGACACATAGATCAAGTCTTCTTTAAGGTAACAATTCCGAAATAAGATCCACAAAACGCCTCCGACAAGTAAAAAATCACCCAAACCCAGAACAATTCTTTTAAAAACTAGATGAGAAAGGCAAAGTGGAAGCCGACCGAAAAGTGAATCGGTGGAGGTTTCTAGAGAGAAGGAAAAGGTCAATGGAATTTTTCCACACAGAAGTCACACTTTTTTCTTTTTTTTTTGACAAAAGTGCACTTAATGCACCTACTTGTTCGCACCTACTTGAATGTGACCTTTCATTTTGCAATCAACGAGGGACCAGACTGACTGCGACTCTTCACATAATTCTGTCGGTCCAATTTTTATTTTTCTGAATCATCATATTTCCTTTCCTTTCCATCATACTCATCCAACCGATTCAGACATAATAAGGTTCACAAAAAATTCTATAGATGGAATATACATTCGTTAATTAGTATTCACACATCTTTGTCAAACCTTGTACGAGTATCCAGTACAACCTGAAATGCAAGGGGCTTTGATGACGCATATTTTTCTATGTCTTGCAATTTGCAATCAATGAGGACCCACTTGAGGAGATTTAGACCACCTCCATTATTTGCACAGCTTCTATTGCCTTTACTTCATAATCAATAATAAAACCTCCTCCAACAAACACTTTCACAAGAGTCACAAACAATCTGTATACGATCTGAAGAAAATGGCTGAATCAGTTATTTATTACACTGTCACTGAAATCCTAAAGAAGTTGGGTTCGTTGGTTGTCCAGGAGATCGGGCTTGTATCAGGGGTCGGGAATGAATTTGACAAACTCAAAAACACAGTTTCTACAATCGGAGCTGTACTTGTTCATGCAGAGCAGCAGCGAGCCTCAAATCCTGAGATAGAAGATTGGCTCCAAAAGCTCAACGATGCATTTTATGATGCTGATGACTTGCTCGACGACTTCTCTACTGAACTTCTCCGTCGCCAGGTTATGACTCAGAACAAAAGCCTAAAGCAGGTACGCATTTTCTTCTCAAGCTTAAACCAGCTTGCGTTCAGTATTAAGATGGCTCATGATATTAAGGCCTTCAGGGAGAGACTAGATGCAATTGCAGAAGATAGGAGAAAGTTTCACCTCACGGAACGGACTATAGAAAATACTATAGTTCAGAGGGAGGAGACTCACTCTTTCGTTCAGGCAGAATCTGTTATTGGGAGGGATGGTGATAAAATGGAAGTTAGCCAACTTTTATTGGACGGTAATGTTCAAGAGAATGTGTCCGTTGTTGTAATAGTTGGGATTGGGGGACTAGGAAAGACCACACTTGCACAATTAGTATACAATGACGAGAGTGTTACTAAACATTTTGAGCTTAAGATGTGGGTGTGTGTGTCTGATGACTTCGATGTGAAACTCATTGTTGAAAAGATCATAGAGTCTGCAACATCCAAAAAGCCTGAAAAAGACCTTTCCATGGATAACTTGCAAGAAACCCTTAGGAAAGAAATTCACGGAAAGAAATATTTGCTTGTGTTGGACGATGTGTGGAATGAGGATCGCGAAAGATGGCTAAAACTAAGAGTTTTGTTGCAAGGTGCTTCAAAGGGAAGTAAGATTTTAGTAACAACTCGTAGTGAATTAGTTGCAAATGTTACAAGCGCAAATTCACCATATATCTTAGAAGGCTTGTCTAAGAAGGAGTCATGGTCTTTATTTAAGCAAATGGCATTCAAACATGTGGAGGACTTGGAGAATACATGTCGAGTAACAATTGGGGAGGAAATTGACAAAAGTCTAAGGGAGTTCCCCTTGTCATTAGGGTTATAGGAAGCCTACTATACTCTACGGATACAGATAATGAATGGGTGGCTTTCAAAAATAATGATTTGTCAAAAATAGCTCAAAAAGATGATGTTTTACCGATACTAAAGTTAAGTTATGATCACTTGCCTTCCAATTTGAAAAAATGTTTTGCATTTTGTTCCTTATACGTGAAAGATCAAGAAATTGATAAGCATGAATTAATTCAAATGTGGATTGCAAATGGATTCATTCCGTTACTGCATGAAAATCAACAATTGGAAGATGTAGGTGATTTGTATTTTATGGATTTATTGAGGAGGTCCCTTTTTCAAGATGTACAAAGAGATGAAAGGGGTGATATAAGATGGTGCAAAATGCATGATCTTATCCACGACGTAGCACAATTAGTGACAAGGTTTGAGTACTCAAATTCAGATACAAAAAATGTTACCGAAAGAACTCGCCATGTGTCATTTGCTTATTACATTTCAACCCAATTGGTGAGAGGTAACAAGTTACGAACATTGATTTTGAAGGATCAAAGATTAGAAAAAAAGGATTTCAAAAGGATTGTTTCAACTCATAAATGTTTACGCTTATTGGATTTGCCCAATATGAAGATCAAGACCGTGCCGAATTACATAAGCAAGTTGAAACATTTAAGGTATCTTGATCTTAGCAGCTATCTCATCAAATATCTGCCAAGTTCAATAACCAAGTTGCAAAATTTGCAAACTCTGAAACTCAATAGCTGTCACTGTCTTAAAGAGTTGCCCAGAGATTTTAAGAAATTGGTAAACCTTAATCATGTTGAGCTTGACGAGTGTTTGGACTTGATTGGCATGCCAGTTGGATTGGGACAATTGAGGTCTCTTTTGACATTAACAAGGTTTGTAGCGGATTTAAATAGCAGCGGGTTGAGTGAACTACAAAATCTAAACAATTTACGGGGAAGGTTAAGCATTAAAATGTTTGGTCGTCCTCGTGGGCACTCATGTAGTAATAGCAGGTGGTGGTGTTTAAAGGACGCAACAGCGGCAGAGGGAGTTACAAACTACTTGGAGGCCAAACAATACCTGAAGATGCTGGTGTTACAATTTGATAGGGATGAAGATAATGGGGTTTTGTTGGAATCCCTACGTCCACACCCGAATCTGAAGGAGCTGGGAATAGATAGATATGGGGGAGTGAGTTTCCAGCCAAGTTGGATGATGGTTGACAAAATTGGCTTATTCTCTTCATTTCTCCCAAATCTAGTCAGAATTAATATGTCCAATTGTCACAGCAAACATCTTCCACTATTTGGGCAACTTCCTTCTCTCCAATTTCTTCGTCTTTTGTTTATGAATTCCTTGGAGTACATGGAGGACAAGAGTAGTAGTGAGGATTCTCTGTGCTCTTCATCTTCATCCAGTGGAGGAGGAGCACCAACACCAACATTCTTCCCATCCCTCAAAACACTTGACCTCTGGAAATTGCCTAAATTGAAGGGATGGTGGAGGAGCCAAGCAGAAGAAGAAGCAACAACAACTTTACAGGACCAACAACAACAACATTTGAACAAGCTCCCATCATTTCCTTCTCTTTCCCAATTATCCATCCGATGGTGCCCTAATCTGGCATCAATGCCTATTCTGCAACCATGTCTTGAACAACTAGATCTCCATGAAGTCAGCAAGTAGGTAGTAGAAGAAGAGTTAAAGATGACATTGGTGTCCCCAACCCCACCAACAGATACACTCGCAACCTCTTCCTCATCTTCTTCTTTGCTTTTTCCTCCTCTTTCCAATTTAAAGTCTCTGAATTTATCCATAATTGACGATCTAGTTACTCTCCCAGAGGAGTCGTTTCTAAGCCTCACTTCACTTCAACGGCTGAGCATTGATTCCTGCCCCAAATTGACATCACTGCCCGATGGCATGCATCAGCTCACTGCGTTACAACATCTCACAATTGGATCTGGTTCTGAAGAGTTAATACATAGATGCCAGAAAGAGACTGGGGAAGATTGGCCAAAGATTGCTGACATCCCCCACGTTTCTATATGGTAGTGACATACATACAAGGTAAATCCATCCTTTTTGATAACTCCATATCTTATACTATTGAGATTGGCCTTTTCAATTATCTTATTTTTCCATTTTTACCTTCTCAGGAAATGTTGAATTTTCATTTTGTGCACGCTTGTGTTCCGGGGTAGCTTGATCAGTACGTCATTGGATTAGCTTACAGTCTTCTTCTTCTTCGTCTTCTTCATATTCCTATTATTTAATCTCAAAGGTGAGGTATTTTATTAGATTAGATATGATTTTAATAATTTAACATCCATTTTTCAAAAAATCTCCATCCATCACAGTGGAAAATGAATTATAATTCTCTTAATTGTTGGAAAAAAGTATGCAAAATTTTGGAAGAGAAGAGAAAAGGATTAGTATAATTTACTCTAGGCATGGTATAAATCACTTTCCTTAAAATAAATTTTGCTCAGTATATAGTGGGTGGGTGGGTGAACTTTCGACAAAAAAAAAAAAATACAGTAATATTTTTTGTTTAGATTAAGTTCCTTCTTTAATACTTAGCCACAAGGTTCTACAAATTTACAGGATTAACATTGTGTCTTCTTTATGTGTCTGTGAGTGCTTTTCCTAGTTCATAAACCAGACCTCTAATATAAGTTTTCTTCATGGGGGTGGTAATATGGTCTTTCAGCTCATCAGGCAAAGGCTAGAGAAGTGCATCCGAATCTTGAAATTCTTCCTTCAGCTTCATTGTTAAATTGGTCCTCCTCATCCTCACCTACTCAGAAGCACAAAGCTGATACTCCGCTCAGTTGAGTCTTTCTTCAACTTCATTTTTTAAATTAATGGTGTTATGGTTGGGAGCATCGAATCAACATCTTGACATTGAGGGGAAAACAAAATTTTAATAGTTCGACTTTGAACTAAATTATCTCTAAATTTCAATTCCAATGCGATGATTTTGTTTGAATTAAACTTCTTTCAATTTCAATTTTAAAAGCACCAATTTAATGCTCCTGAACGTAACATGAGACTTTTTTTGTATTTTTCATTTATGAAATTTTTATTAATTCAAGAGTAATTCTTACTTGCAGATATGTCAATGAAGAGCAATGCCTTGACTGTGGTTGTACCCAATGGGGACGAAGCAGCAACATTATGTCTATGTTAATGCTCATTATTGATAAATAACTCCCACTATCTACCTTTCATTTTGAAGGATAGAAAATACCGAAAATACTACTAAGCCACGTGCTTTTGTGGTTTATATATATTTTATATTTGTGTGTTAAATTTGGCATGTTGTAGTAAAACATGTGTATCCAAACTATGTTTTGGTTTTGGGGTGTGGGGTTGTGGATTGATTGGAGGGTTGTGCAAGATTCAATCATGTGTGATAACAATTGAAGTTGAAAACTGATGTATGTTTTAGTTGTTTAATTACTCTATGTATGTATTTTTAATGCTTATGGTGTGTTGATTATTTGGTTTTGAACACTAATTGAATCATCTAGACTTAGCTTGTTTTATGGGGTCCGAAAATGCTTCTTCAATATTGAATGGAGGAGGTAAATTTTAGGGTACCATTTTTCTTCAGATTGGATGAAGCAAATGTGTTTCAAATTTTCAAGCATAATAATCTATGTTTTTAGTCATGTTCGAAACGGATTTTTTATTTTTTTTTTTATTTTTTTTTTTTATTTTTTTTTTTTTTTGCACCACTTAACCCAACTACAACTTTTGTTATTAATAATATTAGCATTTTATTTGATCATTAGTTTGCCACTTAGTAGATTTTGATACCTGAAAAAAAAGACTGAAAATATACTAAACTTATACACAATGAAAATCAAACAATCAATAAAGTAAACACTACAATAATTGTGCAAAAAAAAAAAAAAAAAAAAAAAAAAAAAAAAAAAAAAAAAAACCAAGTAAATTTTGATATGTAGTGTTTAATAAATATTGTTAAATTAATTACACGTTTTGAGTGGATTCTTAATGAAAGATTTTAAATTTATCTACTTTTCACTTTGGAAAGAGAAAATATCATAAGATGACATGGTGTTCATATTTTTTTATGATAAAATTTTAATTGATTAATTATGTTACTGAGGTCTTATATGTGACAAGATTTAGTTAATTAATAATAAATTAGTATTTTAATTTAAAATTAAAAATAACCACTTCATATTTTTGTTTTCTCGGAAGGTTAAATAAATTGTGGAGATGAGAAAAAATTACAAGCCTTCAGCTTCAGCTGAAGCAGAGGCCCAAGGCCGAACAAAACAAATTACTTCTGGCCCAATAAAAGCTAACCCATGGAACCAAACGGACCAGGACAAGTGTCGCCGTTTGGGCCCACAAGCTCGGATTCGATTCTGGTTCGCAGAGAAATCTTAAAAGTCACATGCAGTCACGTGATCCTTATTTTTATCGTTTGCTCCCGACGCATTTGGTCGAGAGGAATAAGGGTGCCGCCGCCGCCGCCGCCGCCGCCGCCGACCGCCACCGGTCCAGCACTCTCCTTCCGCCGTGTCGCCGCCGCATCACTTCTCTTTCATCCATCCGATCATTTTTCACCAGAACGTCTGGTTTAGCTCGGTCACTCTTCCAACTAAGATATGTGTCTCTCGGACAATCGAAAGAATTAGGGTACGTGTTTGGTCATTTCTGTTTCTTGCATTCTTTTATCTTATTTACAATAACTGATATTGAAATTCAGGACCCCAATCCCAGTTCTTCTCTTTGGTAAGAAATTGATTTACGCGCCATTGAGCACAAATCGCGAATGAGACCGTAGATGGGTTCTATAAAATATAGGGTATTTTGGTTGTTTGGCTTAAAATTATTGAACTTTTTTCTTTGTGATTAAGAGTAATAGTGGTTTTTTTTTTTGGAATTCATGAATATGATTAAGTTTTGGAATGGGCGGTTTAAATTCCACCTAATGAAATTCTTTTTCTTCAGTTCCAAACTGGGGGAAAGGAAATGAGTTTGCTTTTGCTTTATTTTCCACCCTTTTCTTGCTGCCTGCGGAAGTCCATTTTGAGTTTTGAGTTCATTTTTTTTTTTTTTTTTTTTTTTTTTTTTTTTTTTAAAGTAAGCGTTTTTGGATCATATTTTAAACTAAAGTTTGCAATTTTAGCTGGTTCTGGTTAAGCTTAGATATTAAAATTCAAACTGAAATGAAATTTGAATTTGAACTCCATTCCTCGGATTTCATTTGGAACTTAGACGTCAAAAACTAGGTATTGGTCCTGGTGCTGTGGAATTCCTTCATCGTTATTGCCCTGGCAATCAAGGCTTGCTATATCCCATATGTTCACCA
Organism: Cornus florida; assembly: GCF_030987335.1. Taxonomy (NCBI): domain Eukaryota; kingdom Viridiplantae; phylum Streptophyta; class Magnoliopsida; order Cornales; family Cornaceae; genus Cornus; species Cornus florida. The sequence goes on along the minus strand of NW_026775573.1, from coordinate 10,183,276 downwards.
CTATATGTAGTCCTCGAATAAATGAATGAAGTAGTAGGACACGCAGAGCAAGAGCTCTTGAAGTGTTTCTTCACTACCTATTTCTCCATAAAGGATCATCTGCTTTGAGGGCTTTCTATCAGTCAAAAGTCGGTGCCCCCTGGCATCGCATCGTACACTCTTTTGCATTAAGGGAGTGGTTTTCTGCAAAAAGTCAGTCGTGCCCCCCTTTCCGAACTCCACGCTTCTACTACCTCTTAGAGGAATAACTATCAGATTCCACCCCCTTAGTAAAACGTCTTTTGGCTACGGTTCAGGTCAGCAGACAGTGAATGAACTTCATGAATATTGATAGTGGATGGGGCTGCATCCTTTAATCGTGACTTTCACCTCTCTATGAAATCCTCGCTTTCTTTTTCTTGAGAGTATAGTTGAGCAATTTGGCATTCTACCATTGATTCCTGTGGCATTACAGTCTTACGCTTGCTTAGCGCTTTATAACTAGGGCGCTTTAATCTTGCTGTTTCTTCTTGTTTTGAGTCTCCAGTGGTAAGGCAGAGCTTAAGAAAGAGTGAAAGGGTAATCCAGCTTGCCTATGGTCTGGCTTAGGAACTTTACGAAGGATAAAGGGAAATATGATTCATTTACTTGCGAAGGCTTCAAAACTCTATCAAGGATTAGGAGTTTTCTCCGATGCCTAACGAACGAAGAGAATGGGGGCCCCAAGTCTGAATAGAGGTATGGCCCTCACAGAGTCTTTGTTGAATAGCATCATTTCTATACCAACAAAAAAAAAAAAGGTGTTGGGAATCAAATCGACGAACTCGAAGAATGCAGCCAACTCAACTACCCTCTCAAGAAGAAGTGGAGGAAGAAAAATAGAGAGGAAGGGTAAGTCGGCTATAAGATAGCGTAGTGCAATCAAAGCAAGGGGAGGCTCAGTTAAACAAGCACATATAGAGCTAGCGACGAAAGCAAGTATATAAGATATTTATAGTTTTTTTTTTTTTCAATCTCACGAACAAGATCCAAGAATAAAATAAGATTAGTTGATGGAATAAGGGATAGATTTTAGGATCAACTGGTAGCGCGAGGGGAGTTGTTCCTTGAACAGTCCTTTCAAAAAATTCATCTGTCTGATTGATGAGTCATAAGAATACAATTCATGGTTCAGATTCTTAGTAAGAATAAGAAGGAATAATCGAATTGAGTTCCTAGATTTACCTAGGTCAGCTTATGAGCCAATAAAGAAATTTTCTCTTCGAAACCCAGTGGAAGGGGCAGTGCACGAAAATCAAATCATTATGAAATCTGTTTGGAATTACATTCTAGCTATGGTCCTAAGGGGAAGGAAGCACGAAAACCCCTTAAAGACCTATAGGGCTCCACTTGACACCTCGCCTTCATCTATCAAGCCTGCCAGCTTTGAACTAAATATCTTCCAATTCCAATTCTAAGGTGCTGATTTGGTAATTTGAACTAAATTTTTTCCAATTCCAGTTCCAAGTTTCCATTCAGTGCTTCGAAATGCAACATCTTGGTAATTCTATGTTGTAATTTTTTCTTTAAGCAAAGGAAACAAGAACTACTGATAAAAGCATGCTACATTGCTACTGCTTCCCATTTACTACTCTCATGGAAAACAGAATCAAAGTATACTGTTAAGCAACATTTAATTAACATTATGCTTGAGCATTCAAACCATATTATAGAACTAGATGAACGCAAGGTCCAAAGTGTTGGCATGTATCACTTCATCTTAAACCTTGATTTGTTTGGATATGTTTATGCATATCTTTTTCAAGTGCATTTTCAGCTTTTTGGCTTTTTTTTTTTTTCTCTCTCGTAAATATTTGGTTACATAATGGAGGTAGCAGTTTTTTGCGATAATTATTCAATTTGGATGAGGATGGGTAATCAATCACAGGTCTCTAGTGAGACTATATAGGCCTAGCTGACACCTTCAGCTTCTTAGGTTTTTTAATATGTGTAGTTTCCTGTTGCATCATGAGAAGAAGGGGAAGGACCGAAAGAGTTGGGGGGAGTAACTGGAATGTTGGAACCTGACGTATCTATTGTGCTATTCTCGCTCTCTCTCTCTCTCTCTCTCTCTCTCTCTCTCTCTCTCTCTCTATATATATATATATATATATATATATATACACACACTAGATGTGTATGTATGTATAAATATAAATATACATGTATATTGTTTTTTAATGAAGTAATGAAATTACATTGCTGTGAATAACAGGTGGAAAATATCAAGTTTGGATCAGTTTATCGTGCATTTGATGAACAAACGAGCCCTCGTACATCGTTGCTGCATAATTTGGCATAGCATGTTATTGATTTCATATACGCTAATAGTCAAATACACAATTTGTATTAAATTGTAATTGGGGGGCAGAGTTTGCTTGGTGCAATGGCTGCTTCTGCAAAAATTCTCACTCTTGAAAAGCCAAAGTCAACTGGTGACTGGACAATTGTTTTGCCTCGTCGTGGTAGGCAGAGAAGGAATTTCTCCAAAATTAAAAACCTTGAACAACAACAGCCTTGGGTTCCACCCGACGTCATGTCTGATCCTGATAGAGAAGCGAAATTGATGAAGAAGATGCAAAGCTATATGAAAAGAGTGGAGAGCTCTCCGTTTTACTGCACTTTTATAAATCAAATTCAGACTCCTCAAATCTTGGATAGCATTTTTAGGGTTATGGGCTCTGAGCCAAATATGCAAATGGTGATATATGGTATAGGTAGCATTGAATCATATGAACCCCCTCGATTGCAGCTTTGCCTTGCGATCTTGATGAAGAGAAAGTTCCGTTGGGTTGGAGAAATAGAGGTGTTTGATCCAATCATTTCTGTAACAGAATCTAGGGTTTTGAAAGCTCTTGGTTGTTCTGTTCTATCAGTCAATGAACAAGGTCGACGACAAGCTTTAAAACCAATGCTGTTCTACATGCCACACTGTGAGGCGGAGTTGTATGACAATCTGCTACAGGCAAATTGGAGAGTGGATCTATTGAATCATATAGTGCTGTTTGGGAACAGCTTTGAGACATATGAGCAACATGTTTCCATCATAAAAAACTCAACTATTGTTGATTTGAGGAAGCATATATTGGCTGTTAGGAGCTTCACAAAAGAGTTTGGAATAGAGACACCTTCAGATGATTATTTTCGAGCTTTTCACGATTCCAGCTGGCATTTCTTTAATCCTGAGAAAGAGATGCAGTCTATCAAATTATGATGGAGTTTGTTAATCAGCACACTGCATCCATTTTATGATTGAATTTGTTAAGAATTATGATATTATTTTAGGACATTATTCTTATCTGTCCTTTAATTGCTTAAAAACAGTTTGATTTTTTCCCTTTGAACCCAAATTATACGTAATACATGTTCAAATTTGGGTCACATTCACTTGAATGCTTTCATCTTATCATTGGTATTTATTATGTTCAGTAACGAATCCTCAATAATGCTGTCTGACAAGGTGTTACAGAATTCTTTTGTGGTATAACACTTATGGGATCTTTGTGCTATAGTTATGGTTGCAGACTTGGGAGGGTTGTGAAAAGCCTCAAAGGTGCCAAGAGTAATCTTACCAGATTTAAAATTTTGAATTGTGGTGCGGGTGGTTTTGGCAGTAAACTTGTGGCATTTCGCTTCAGGGAGATCTTTTGGACTTCTTATGAATCTGTTCTTTATCTTTGTTTCTTATTCCAAGTAAAAATCTACTGTAGAAACCAAAATTCATCCGCATTAAGTGATTTATGTGTGTTGCTTTACGCTTCCTCATCCTGGATCTAATTTACAGTGAAGAAGGATGGAAACTAGAACTTTAGTATCGGGTTGTACACTAGTTGTTGGTGAGGCTATTTTGTTTACAAGCTGGTTGCTGAACTGGTGCTGCCTACTGCTTTGAACTTGATGTTAATGTCTGCAAATTCTGAAAATCATGGACTTCAGGTACGTTTTTGGTAGCTCTGATCTTCTAGCTCTTGGACTGTTGAATTGCATACAAGGCTGATTTGAATAGGTAAAATGTACAAGGAGAATACTTGGACTTGAGGGATTTTTTTTTTTTTTTTTTTTTTTTTTTTTTTTTTTTTTTTTTTTTCAGGGGTGCTTTTATTGTTTGGTTTTGAGTTGTTGGCCTGAAATTATTGTTTAAAAGGGTATAGCTCCTAATTCAGCATTTTTCTCAGTTTCATGCTTTGTTTCTCTTTCCCTATTATATGTGACCACTTCCAACTTCAACCCCATACAAAGGTCTAATTTATATATGAAAACCCTAAGAAGTTTGGATTGAGTTGAAGATGAGAAACCTCATTAGTGGAGAAGTGTTGGTGGCTTGGTGCTAGTTTGCAAATCCCAAATGATAGAACAATATTTCCAATCACACGACAAAACATGCCACGCCATAATATATATATGGTGCTCTATAAAATTGCTAAGAGACTGATCCAAATTGCTTCTAAGTAGGGCTAGCAGGGCTTTAATTACAGAATACAAATTGTTTAGGTCAGGTCATTTTGCTCTGAAATGCTCTTTTGCTACAAAGAGAAAGAGGCCTGGTCAGAGGGTCCTACCTTGTTTGCTGCAAAGTTCTGATGATAAACTATGTTACTGGTATTGCATTTGCTTCTATGAAATGATAATCCACAGACATCTCAGTTTTCATGTAAGATACAAAGTAGGCCGGCAAGAACTTTTCAACTAAGTTGAGTTTATCCGAACTTGGCCGAATGAATGTAATTTTCTTTACAAATCATGAGTGCCTGCATACAAGCAGACTGCAGTAATGTCTAAAATGATACCATTCAGGTCTAAGGTTTAAAACTGGATCCACTAATTTCCTTTAATTGAACATGTCTTCGCCTATCCAGAATCTGAAGAAATACAAGCAGATAACCGAGTGAACACACTTGGCACGAACAAGATGATGCATCCTAGAATGCAGCTGTCAAACAAAAGGGAATCTCTAATCAAACAGAAAACGAAAACCAATCTGACTACAATTTCTTCAACTTTTTCCTATTGAATGAGAGGAACGCATTCAAGCTCAATATCTAGCACTCCCCTTTCAACATTCTGCAGCTTGAGAGCAATATCCTGCTTTACTTTCCCATCTACGAGGCTGATGATACCATCTCTTACCAGGGTGTTATCTTTGCACGCTACCCACTTTCCAAGATGCATGGTTTTGATTTCCGAATTCTCGGAGGCTTTAGCAGCAGAGAGCAACGGTTGAATGTCGATCTCGGCCTCCCCCATAAAATCATCAGTTGAGAATGTATCTTTGTCATACACGGCCTGTAAAGAACCATTCCAAAAGTTCTTACTTTCAAGGTGACACTTGTAAACATCATAATTGATAATGTTGGAACGCTAGAAATGCCTATATGCAGTATGTAGTTTCTAACAACTTCTTACTTCATTAGGTTGTTCAACACAATGCTCCGAATTGCTAAAATATAACATATCCAATTAGTTAAAATATAACATATGGATGAAATGAAACGAAAGATGCAAACTCAACACATGCAAGCAAGAAATAAGCTTCAGAAATCCTTTCATCAATCTATACTTTGCAAACCCTTTTGCACTGCATCTCACATCTGTTTTATACATTGACAGCCTTGAATGTTAGATGCCATGATATGTTCTAACTCAGAATTCCATTTATTATATAATGCAAAATACCCCCAGAAACTACTATTTATTTAATGCGTGTTTATTAAATATTGTTTCCTTTAAATTGCATACTTATTTGATACTTTAGATAAATGACTTACCAGCTTAAGAGGAGGAATATGTTCTGGTATTGATAACATTAGCTTTTCATTCCAGACTGGGTTCAGATTGTTCTTTATGACACGTGTCTTCACCGACTGCAACAAATTTACAAAGAAGGCTTGTTACTTGCGTCTTTCCCACCTTTCAGTTATGCATAATAATAATGGAAAAGAGTTCATCAGGAAAAGACGCTTACTTGGTGTCCCAAAGAAAGGATGACATAAGGATCACTGGTCATCATATCTCGGACAGCTAGGTTGGTGCCTCTGACCACATTGACTTTTATCAGTCCGACAAATTCGACCATACCTGCCTACACATATTATTTAGAGTAATAAGATCCAGGCATCGGTATCCAACCGAAAAAACGAACATGGTGGTGAAATGGTATTTTTAGCAAACCTGTAATGGCATTATTGCATTAATGCTGATAGTGCCACTGCCACATGTTCATAAAACACATTCACCCCAAAAGGCATAAAGAATCTTTTTTAATAACCTATAAAACTTCTTTCCAATTTACGGTTATAATGTTATCAAAAACCTAAAACCCTTTCCTAGTAAAGGGCTGAGGAAAAGTAAGTGAATAAAAAAAAGGGGCAAACCTAGTGCACGAGGCTACCGCCATTGTGCGGTCTGGGAGGGGCAAACCTAGTGCACGAGGCTCCCGCCATTGTGCGGTCTGGGGAGGGTTAGATATACACAGCCTTACCTCTGCATGCAGAGAGAGTGTTTCCTTGTTTCAAACCCGTGACCTCTGGGTCACAATGGAGCAACATTACCGTTCCGCCAAGGCTCGCCCTCGAGGAAAAGTAAATGAATAAATATGAAAAATATTATTTCTCAACTAGCATTAACCAAAAAAATTTAGAAAGAATACATATTTTATCACGGCAAATTAAACAAGAGCACATCTCTTAAATTAACATATCCTAATGTTTGGTTAATGAGTTGTGTATTAACAAATTCCTACTCAACAGTTGGGCTATAATGCGTCTCAAAGTCTTAAGTTGTTTGTCGACAACCACATAAAGGTGATGGAGATGGAGATGGAGATCAGCAAGAAACACATTGTAAATCTCTCAAACCTCAAAAACATGTATCTAGGATAAAGGTAAATGAGACCTTACAGACCTTGTTTGACCAAGATTTTAATTATCAATTGGCTCAAAATTATTTCAAAACATGTTTTCCGAAATTGGGGATTTTATCCTAAGTCTTCACATGAAATTCAAATGAGTTCTTAAACAAGGGATATTTGCAAAAACAATATAGGTTCTATCAATTAACAGTTTTCAGTAAAATTATTTTTAAAGCCCAAAATAGCTCAATCAGTGGAATTGAGAGATTCAGTCATATCTGATTAAGAGATTTTTTTTTTTCGGTAATTATATATGATTAAGAGATACAAAGCAAGGAGTTTCTCAAAGAATAAAAGAAGAGCAATTCAACTGAGGAAAAGCTCGAATCTGGAGGATTAGACATCCATGGAGAAGCGGATAGCATGAAGAGTGGGTCTGTTGACCGAGCTGAGAACCTGGAGACTTTAGTGGAGAGTTTGGCGTCAGTGATACCACTTTATTGGGAGAGAGAACAATAAACAAATACAACAGAATAACTCTTCTCCCTATATGCAAGCAAATATAGTGTATCTCTACTTTTATATGTGCTGAAAATAATAGAAAAGAAAATCAATCACACCAAGCCACAAGAATACAAGCAATTTTTTACGTGGAAAATTTCCCCAGTGTAAGGAAGAAAAACCACGGGACCTAGTCCAGTTGAAATCTCCACTATCAACCAAATAATGGGTACACAAAGTCTTCTCTAATCGCAATTAGAGACTACAATACATCTCATCAAGATATCACCAATCTTGGCAAAAAAACAAAGAGAATTGGAGAGAATATACTAAAAACCCGGTTACTGTTCACGGGCACGAACCCCAACTCCCTAGCTCAAAATCTGATCTCCACCGTTAGATTGTAACTCATTGAGTCGTGAACCTCTCCTCCAAATTTCAGCTCGATCGGACCACGGACAAAGCGGGATCGGAGTTTTGATGAAACCTGAGCAGTATATGATAAAAGCTGCGTTTTTCTCTCTCTCTTAAAAAAACTGTGGCTGATCTCCTTTGTTTTTTTCTTACTGACTTCCTTAGGGTTATTTACCCTATAGGATGGGCTTTGGGCTTTTAATAAAACCCACTTAGGCTTTCCTCCATATAGAAGGAAATAAACCCAACAAATCTCCCCCTTTCCGACTATGTGGAGGGAATCGCCATCCCGGCGATCGAACAACAAACTTCAAACTTCTCTCTTGGTAGGGTCTTTGTCAACATATCAGAACCATTATCATCAGTGTGAACCTTCTCAAGTTCAAGTAACTTATTGTTCAACGCATCTCTGATCCAATGGTATCGTACATCAATGTGCTTAGATCTTGCATGAAAACTGGAATTCTTAGCAAGATGAATAGCACTTTGGCTATCACAAAACAACACATACCTCTGCTACTTGAAACCAAGTTCTCTCAAGAACTTCTTTGCCCATAGCAACTCTTTAGTTGCTTTCGTTGCTACAATAAACTATGCCTCTGTCGTAGAAAGAGCAATACATTTCTGAAGTCTTGATTGCCAACCTACAGCCCTACCTGCAAAAGTGATCAAATAACCCGAAGTAGACTTACGAGTATCCAGATCCCCTGCCATATCTACATCTATGTAGCCAACTAACAATGGTTGTCCGTTTCCCAAACCAAGTCTCAAACGGGAAGTGCCTCGAAGATACCTCATGATCCACTTCATTGCATTCCAATGCTTTCTTCTCAGATTTGACAAGAATCGGCTAACTACACCAACTGCATGGGCTATATCTGGTCTTGTGCAAATCATTGCATACATCAAACTTTCTACTGCAGAGGCGTAAGGAACTCTTTCCATGTCTTCCTTTTCCTTATCTATAGAAGGACATTGTTTTGTACTCAGTCTAAAGTGGGTAGCAAGAGGAGAGCTAACCACTTTAGTGTTGTCCATAGTGAACCTCTGAAGCACTTTTTCAATGTACTCTTCCTGTGACAAATATAACTTCTTGACACTTCTATCACAACTGATTCTTATGCCAAGAATTTTCTTTGCTGGCCCCAAATCCTTCATAGCAAATGACTTACTCAATTGCTTCTTCAACTGGTCAATCCTTAAAGCATTCCTGCCAACAATCAATATGTCATCCACATAAAGCAGTAAAATAATAAAATTATCATCAGAGAATTTTTGAACAAATACACAGTGATCAGAAGTTGTCTTCTTGCAGCCTTGCTCCCCCATAACAAACTCAAACTTCTTATACCACTGTCTCGGTGCTTGTTTCAAATCATATAGGCTTTTCTTCAGCTTGCACACATAATCCTCTTTCCCTTTCACTTTGAAACCCTCTGGCTGCTTCATATAAATCTCTTCCTCCAAATCACCATGAAGGAAGGCAGTTTTCACATCCATCTGCTCAACTTCCAAGTCAAGACTAGCTGCTAGGCCGAGTGCTATACAGATCGATGACATCTTTACGACTGGAGAGAAGATCTCATCAAAGTCAATACCTTTTCTCTAACCGAACCCTTTGACAACCAATCTAGCTTTGTACCGTGGCCGTGAAGAGAACCCATTTGGCTTCTTCCTGTAAATCCACTTGTTTGCCAAAGCCCCTTTTCCTTTAGGTAGCTTTACTAACTCAAAAGTGTGGTTATTATGCAATGACTGCATCTCATTTTGCATAGCCTCAACCCACTCTATCTTGTGTTCATCTTTTATGGCTTCTACAAAACACTGGGGCTCTCCCCCATCAGTTAATAACACATACTGCTCTGCTGAATACCAAGTGGAAGAATGTCGGTCTCTGGGAGACTTCCTGGATGGAATCTCTGGTGGAATCTCTGGCGCTGTCAACTGCTTATCAGTCTCAACATCTCCCTGAACCTGTAGGGGAACATCCACATCACCTGTACACTGGTGGTCATCCTGAACATCATTCTCAACCTAAGATGGCAGATTCTTCAGAGGAGCTGGATCCATATCAGTCAAGATATCACCTTGTTGAGACATAGATTTCCCTGCTTTCTCAATATCCTGAATCGTTTGATCTTCTACAAACACGACATTTCTGTTTCTCACAATTTTCTTCTCAACTGGATCATAAAGCTTGTACCCAAACTCATCTTGGCCATAGCCAAGGAATATACACTGTCGCGTTTTCACATCAAGTTTGGACCTTTCATCTTTTGGAATATGCACAAATGCTTTGGACCCAAAAACACGCAGATGATTATAGGAAACATCCTTACCTGTCTAAACTCGGTCTGGCACATCAAACTGTAGAGGAACACAGGGTGTAAGATCCAACACATGAACAATTATGCTCAATGCCTCCCCCCAAAAGGATTTTGGCAACTGGGCTTGTGAAAGCAAACATCTCACTCTCTCAACCAGTGTCCTGTTTATCCTTTCTGCTACGCCATTCAACTGAGGAGTTTTCGGAGTTGTCTTTTGATGTCGGATACCCTGCTGTCTACAATACTCATCAAAAGGACCAGAATACTCTCCGCCGTTATCAGTACGAATGCATCTCAGTTTATTCCCAGTCTGTCTCTCAACTAGGGCTTGGAATTGCTTGAATACTGCCAACACTTGGTTTTGAATTCAAGATATATACCCACAACTTCCTTGAATGGTCATCTATGAAGGTCACAAAGTATCTGGAGCCACCAAGTGTTCTCGTCTTCATTGGGCCACACACATCTGAATGTACCAAATCCAGTATCTCTGACTTTCTCGAATGAGGGGAATTCTTGAAGGAGACTCTGCTCTGCTTCCCTGACAAACAATGAGTACATCTTTTCAGAAGTGTACTTTTCAGTCCACATAGTAGACTTTTCTTCCCTAGTAGAGCTAATCCTTTCTCACTCATGTGAGCCAGTCTCTTGTGCCACAATTCTATTGTATCATTATCCTCCATCGCATTAACAATGTCGTTGGAGATCTATGTTTGCAGAACGTACAGTGCAGAGTACTTCATGCCTCGAGCCACAACCATAGCACCCCTAGTGAGCTTCCACTGGCCATCACTGAAAGTGTTGCAATACCCTTCATCATCAAGTTTACCTGCAGAAATCAAATTCAAGCGAATGTCAGGAATATGCTTCACATCTCTGAGAACTAACCTCGTCCCATTATTCATCTTCAGATACACATCCCCAATTCCAATGACTTTAACCAAGCCATCGTTGCCCATCTTTACTATTCCAAAATCATCAGATTTATAAGATGTAAAGAAATCCTTCCGAGATGTAGCATGAATGGAGGCACCACTGTCAATCACCCAACTGGTCTCATGGTATGCAACATTTATCGTCTCATCATCATAAACAATGAGGAAGTCTGCAGGAGTGGTGGTAGCAACTCTGTTATCACCAGCTTTGTCATCTCCATTCTTCGTTCCTTTCCCTTTCTCATTCTTGTTTTCTTTCTTCAATTGTCTTCAATATTTCTTAATGTGTCCCTTTTTCCCGCAATGATGACACTCAACATTTGCAAACTTGTTGGACTTGCTTTTGTCGTTATCTCTGTTCTTCGAACCTCTGCTCTTACTTCTCCCCCTCTTTTCTGTAACCAAGATCTCTGACTGTGAAGAGGATCCCTGTGTTTTTCTTCTCATCTCTTCATTTAGCAAACAACTCTTGGCCATATCCATTGTGATTACACCTTCTAGGGCGAAGTTAGACAATGAAGTTCTAAGCGTCTCCCACGAGTCCGGTAATGAACCAAGTAACCATAACCCTTGTATCTCATCATCAAACTTAACACCCATTCCAGCCAGCTGATTAATAATTAATGTATTCAGGTGATCAAATAAAGGAGTCCCGTCCTGGTATCTCAAAGCCATCATCTACTTAATCAGAAACAATTTATTATTTCCAATCTTTCTAGCATATAGCTGTTCAAGCTTACTCCATAGAGAACGTGCATTTGTCTCTCCACTAATATGGTTTAAAACATTATCATCTACCCACTGCCTGATACCCACACACCTGTCGATGTAACGAAGTCCATTCCACATCAGACTTGTTTTCTGATTTTTCAGCACTAAACACCGGTAGGTAATAATCTTTCACATAAAGAAGATCCTCCATTTTTCCTTTCCATGTGTGATAATTTGAACCATTGAGATTAATCATTCTACTCGTATTTGTTTCCATAACTCAAACTGCCAACCTTGCAATCTGTCAACCTGGCTCTGATACCACTTTGTTGGGAGAAATAACAATAAACAAATACAGCAGAATAACTCTTCTCCCTATATGCAAGCAAATATAGTGTATCTCTACTTTTATATGTGCTGAAAATAATAGAAAAGAAAATCAATCACACCAAGCCACAAGAACACAAGCAATTTTTTACGTGGAAAATTTCCTCAGTGTAAGGAAGAAAAACCACGAGACCTAGTCCAGTTGAAATCTCCACTATCAACCAAATAATGGATACACAAAGTCTTCTCTAATCGCAATTAGAGGCTACAATACATCTCATCAAGATATCACCAATCTTGGCAAAAAACAAAGAGAATTGGAGAGAATATATCAAAAACCCGGTTACTGTTCACGGGCACAAACCCCAACTCCCTAGCTCAAAATCTGATTTCCACCGTTCAGATTGTAACTCATTGAGTCGTGAACCTCTCCTCCAAATTTCAGCTCGATCGGACCACGGACGAAGCGGGATCGGAGTTTTGATGAAATCTGGGCAGTATATGATAAAAGCTGCGTTTTTTTCTCTCTTAAGAAAACTGTGGCTGATCTCCTTTGCTTTTTTCTTACTGACTTCCTTAGGGTTATTCACCCTAAAGGCTAGGCTTTGGGCTTTTAATAAAATCCACTTGGGCTTTCCTCCATATAGAAGGAAATAAACCCAACAAGTGTCGGTATGTGTCAAGAGGTAACTAGGGGATTCTAGAGTTCACGGCAGGACTAGGTTCATGGTTAATCCATTCCTAGGGCTTTTCACGTAAAAATTATTCTCTGTTTCATTTTAATTATTGCTTTATAGTTTGTGTGGTTGCTTTATAGTTTGTGTGGTTGCAATTGAAACACATGACTGACTAAGAAACTAAATTTTAGATAAGGATTAACAGTAATTCGAGAAGATAGTTTCCAATTAACATCCATTAGACATATTCACCTCCCCTCTAGGTCTAAATAACCATGCATACTCTGACAGTCTGACAAAAAGCTTTCGAGTTGGTGCATTTTTCATTTTTCAGTAAGCTGGCTGCCTTTTAGATTGTATTCCGGTTAGAGGACAAAACAAACTTATTGATCATAGCTTGCAAACCTATTGCTAAATCAGTATGATCTTTAATTTTTAATGATTATTGCATTTTTCTTTCTGCAGGATAATTAAGGTTTCAGATCAGGTCATATATGGTCGATGGTTGGCAGTTAAGTTGGCTTCAGGCTTCATGCAAATGGAGAGATGGCACACTAAGTGAAGAAGACAGTTCATTGAGTTGGTTGGCAAAAATACAGAACAAGAAATCTTCAATTAGATAAAAATAAGATTATGGTGAAGGAAAATACAACTCAAGTTATGCAACTATGGAACGTTTTTGTAAACTTTGAATTTAAACCTGGGTCAAATAATTCATATGCAAAACTTATAATTTCCATTGATGAGGCACTTAGTTATTGATGGCCAAATGGTCAGTGTCAACTCTTCTGTACAATGAGCTTAGCTTCCTAAAAGGTTTTTAAATCGGCACTCAATGAAATCATTTCTGTATTAGAAAAAGCGATAGGAAATTAAAGAAGTCGTTTCAGAGGCTTTGAGGCTTCACCAGATTCTCCTTGTAATATAGTTGTTAAGCTCAATGCCAAATTTTTGGAAAATGTTTGAAGAAGCCTAGAGGGTTCTTATGTTTCAATTAGTTCCACATAGCCTGGAATCTCAATGGTAAAACCACAATCTTTTATAAATGGAGTTGCAAATCTTGCAACATGTACTTGTGTTGAAGGCTTGAAGCTAATTCCACATCACATAGGTTAAGGAAAATTTCCCTTCTCTTTCCTCTAAAGCACCACCTAGTCACTTTATTAAAGTGTCACGTGGTGGTGGGCTCGCCTTAACAGGTCTTGTTGATTGATGCAACATGTTTTGAAGCTGAGTATTTAAAACCAAAATATTCGTTTAATTCAGCTTATAATAGGTTTTTAGTTAAGTGGGCTGTTAAAAAGGCCAAACGAGTTAGAGCTGGATATTCTTCAGGCTCAGATTTTTATTAAAGGGGTCTCAATGGGAAATGAGTTCAAGCTCAACACTTTTATATAATGAATGAATGTGAACCAAACTTCCAGCAAACCACAGTAAGCTAATCATTAACAGCTCGTTTCTTGCAGCCCTATTTTCAATATGAAATTATAATGTTGCTGTTCGATTTTATGAGAGAGAGAGAGAGAGAGAGAGAGAGAGAGAGAGAGAGCAAAGCTGTGTATATATTGTATATCTCTTCTCCAACCTTTAACCTAATTGTACAAAGTTAAAGGAAAACAAATAACCTAATTGTACAAAGTTACCTAATTACACAATGGTCCCAACAACTATGGGTAATTACATAATGACCCAATATATATATAAACATTCTAACACTCCCCCTCAAGCTGGAGAATATATATCAAATAATCCCAGCTTGGAATAGATAGTCCTTAACCGGTTATGACCTAGTGCTTTGGCAAACATATCAGCTAGTTGATCTTCAAACTTCACAAATGGAGTAAAGATGCTCCCACCTAATATTTTTTCCCGAATGAAGTGACAATCAACCTCAATATGTTTGGTCCTCTCATGAAACACAGGATTTGATGCAAGCTGCTTGGTTATCACAGAACAATGGAATAGGAGCTTCAACTGTCAATCCAAGTTCTTTTAGAAAATGTTGTATCCATGTCAACTCACTAGTGGTATGGGCCATTGCCCTGTACTCAGCTTCAGCACTAGATCGAGCTACCATCGTTTGCTTTTTACTTTTCCACGTAAGAAGATTTCCTCCTACAAATGTACAGTAGCCTGTAGTAGATCTCATATCTGAAGGAGAACCAGCCCAGTCAGCATCTGTAAAACCTTCCACCCTGAGATAACCATTTGATTCGTATAGTAACCCAAAACCTGGAGCTTGCTTGAGATATCTGATAATCCGAAGAACAGCAATCCAATGTGGCATTCTAGGAGCTCCCATGAACTGACTTACAACACTAACTGCATATGAAATATCAGGTCGAGTGATAGTGAGATAAATTAATTTCCCAACAAGGTGACGAAATCTGCCCGGATCATTAAATAGATCACCCTCATCAGACACAAGTTTTGTATTTGAATCCATAGGAGCATCAACCGGACGACCACCTAACATACCCGTTTCTTCTAGCAAGTCCAACACATATTTTCGTTGAGATAAACTTATACCTTTCTTGGATCTAGCAACTTCAATATCCAAGAAGTACCTAAGTTTACCCAAGTCTTTAGTGTGGAATCGATTTTGCAGAAACAATTTCAACTTAGCAATGCCTGCAGAATCACCACCTATGATCACAATATCATCTACATACAACATAAGAAAAATGAAGCCAGCTTTAGTGCGCAGGTGAAATACCGAATGATCGGTCTGGCATCTGTTAAGACCAAATTCTAATGCCGCCTCAAAGAATTTGCCAAACCAAGCCCGTAGAGATTGTTTCAATCCATACAGGGCCTTTTTAAGACGACAAACAGTGTGACGATACTCCCCCTGAGCAACAAACCCAGGAGGTTGCTCCATATAAACTTCTTCAACCAGGTCACCATGTAAGAAGGCATTTTTGACATCCAATTGAAACAACGGCCAATTACAATTGACAGCAATGGAAATAAGAACCCGAATAGAAGAAATCTTAGCAACAGGGGAAAAAGTCTCATTATAATCAACACCATAAGTCTGAGTGTAGCCCTTTGCCACTAAACGAGCCTTCAACCGCTCAATTGACCCATCGTGAAGGTATTTAACTATGTAGACCCACTTACAACCAACCGTTTTGGAGCCCGGAGGCAAGGGAACAAGATCCCATGTTCCATTACGGTGAAGGGCATCCATTTCATCCACCATGGCTTGTCGCCAACCCAAATCAGAGAGAGCATCCTGCAAAGTCTTGGGAACAAAAGTAGCAGATACTTTGGATAAAAAACAAGATAAAGAGGATGAAATATGACGGTAGGAGACAAAGTTAGAAATGGGATGTGCAGTAACACACGACCGAATACCTTTACGGAGAGCAATAGGCAAATCATCAGGTAAAGGCATTGGATCCGAAGACTCTGAAGGAGATGGAGGGAGCGAAGTAGGCGGTCGAGGTCGTCGAGTATAAACCTACAATGGGACAGCAGAGCGAGGAGGTGCGGAAGCAGGAAACGGAGATGCAACCGTTAGCATAGGTGGCTCAGAAGTAATATCGAGAGGAGGAGTAGAATCAGAAAAATATGGGAGAGACTCAGAAAATGTTACATCAGCACTAGTGAAATAGCGTTGAAAATAGGGACTGTAACAACGATAACCCTTCTGAGTGCGAGAATACCCAAGAAAAACGCACTTAGTGGCACGAGGATCGAGTTTATCAAGAACTGGTCCAAGGTTATGGACATAACACACACAGCCAAAGACCCGTGGAGTCAGACTAAACGATACAAACTCGGGAAATAGAACAGAATGAGGAGATTTACCTTTTAACACTGACGATGGCATTCGATTAATAAGATGACATGCCGTAAGAACAGCATCACTCCAAAATCGTTTGGGAACATGCATATGAAATAAAAGTGCACGATAGACTTCCAGGAGATGACGATTTTTACGTTCAGCTACTCCGTTTTGTTGCGGAGTATAAGTACAAGAAGATTGATGAATGATGCCTTTGGCATGAAAATAAGTCTCAAAAGGGTCCGAAAAATATTCTTTGGCATTGTCAGAACGTAAAACTTTAATGGAACACCCAAATTGAGTTTTGATTTCTTTGCGAAATATTTGGAAAATATAAAACAACTCAGAACGATTTTTCATTAAAAACAACCAAGTCATCTAAGAATGATCATCCACAAAAGTCACAAAATAACGAAATCCATTAATAGAAATATGTTTTATTGGTCCCCATACATTTGAATGAACTAATTGAAAAGGACTAGCAACACGATTCTTAGCTCTCGGTTTAAAAGATACACGACAATGCTTACTAAGCTGACATGTTTCACAAGACATGGACTCAATACGACTAAGACTGGGGACTTGACGCTGCAGAACGAATAGTGATGGGTGGCCGAGACGACAGTGCCACTGGAAAGAAGACAAAGTTGATTGAAGAGCCGTGGGAGATGGTGCAAGATCGAAGTAATACAAGCCACCTACTTCATGTCCCGTACCAATCCTCTTATTCGTCTTGAGATCCTGAAAAAGACAACATGTGGGATAAAATGTAACGGAACAACTAAGAGATTTAGTAATTTTGCTAATAGACAACAAGATAAAAGGGAATTGAGGAACATATAACACAGAGGAAAGGGACATAGAAGAGGTAAGATGAATAGTTCCCAAACCCAAAACTTTAGTTGATGATCCATTAGCAAAAGTAACACTCTGAGAGGAAGTAACAGACTGAAAATCAGAGAAGAGATGAGAACTTCCAGTCATGTGATCGGATGCGCCAGAGTCAAGAATCCAGGGACTCTGACTAGAGGACAAAAGACATGCAGGGGTACTACCTGATTGGGCCAAAGACCCCATGGAAGATGAGGTGGAAGGCCGTTGTTGAGACAGAAACTGAGCATACTCATCGCGGGGAATTGTGACCATAGCAGTCTCAACAGCCATATGTGAAGCAATGGGTGTGGCAGAGAGAGAAGAATCCCCATCATTAGAAGTCACTTGATGTGCATAAGAAGAAGGTGGCGGTTTCCCATGAAGATCCCAACAATAATTGACAGTGTAATTAGTAAGACCGCAGTGAGTGCAAAGCTTTGAGTCCCTACCTCTGCCTCGACCACGGCCATGAGAAAAACGACCACCATTGCCACGAGAAGACGGAAAGCCACCCGGTTCACAATGAAGGCAGAACGTTCACTGCTAGGAGGAGCAGTGACACCACTTGAAGCACCCCCTGAAGCGCCACTAGATAAAGTGGCCCGCTGGAGTCTGGATAACATATCAGGTAGAGAGGGAAGTGCAGGATACCCAAAATCTGTGCACGAACAGGTTCATACTCTTGTGACAATCCTGTGAGAACCCGAACAACATTAAATTCCTCATGTTGTTATTGCATGCTTTTCATATCAGAGGTGAAGGGTTAATACATATTCATTTCTTCACAAAGACCCATTGCCTTTGAAAGGTATTCTTCTAAACTGTGAGTCCCTTGCTGGAGGTCAAAAAATTGTCTACACACCTCATAAATTCTGGTTATATTACCAGCACCGGAATATAACTGTTGGAGTCGGGTCCATATCTCCTTGGCAGTGTCCAGATATAACAAGTTGGAGCTAATATGAGGTTCAATACAATTCAGCATTAAGGAGATGATCTGAGCATCCCTTTGTTCCCATGAACTGAAATCAGCATCACTATTTTTGGGTTTATCATTAACCAAATGAGAGCCAAAGCCTTTGGCTTTCGGGAAAATGGCCACTGACTTGGCCCATAAAATGTAATTTTTGCCATTAAGCTTGACTGAAGTCATGGGAGGATTGAAGGAGGTAGAAGATAACAAGTCTGAACTGGAAGCCATGGAGAAGGTAAAAAAAAAAAAAAACAAAAACAAAACAACCCTGGAAAAATTGCAGAATCGAGATCCGGGTCGGATCTGGAAACCCAGGTAGGATCTGGACAACCGGGTCGGGCCTGGTCAAACGGATCGGATCTGTGCTATCCCGGTTTTAGTAAACCAGGGTTGGAATAGCTATCCCGGTTTTAGTAAACCGGGGTTGGAATAACATAACTGTGTAACCAAACACGGTTCTTCTTCTTCACACCCTCACGGAAGCCGGGGAACAACACAGCGGAGGCTTCGGCAACCCAATTACAAGCAGCAGACAAATCGGCCATACCGAATCAGAACCTCTTCAACTTCCAGCCAAGAAGGAACCACGAATCGATGAACTCACCGCTACAAATAACGATGGTAGATGTCGGCGAGCTTGATGACAACTAAAACGGCAACGACACGAGCTTCAGATCTGCCAACGACGAATGAGGCTTCAGATCTGAGGACGACAAACAAGGAGCTCTCAATCCGACCGACTACCAAACTTCCGGCAGAGAGAACAACACCACGATCGTGATTCCGATCTTACACAAGAACAACACACTTGACGTTTTGCCACACCCATGAATTCATATTGCTCTGATACCATGTTCGATTTTATGAGAGAGAAAGAGAGAGAGCAAAGCTGTGTATATATTGATATCTCTTCTCCAACCTTTAAGCCTACAGTGGCTTATATAAAGGAAAACAAAAAACCTAATTGTACAAAGTTACCTAATTACACAATGGTCCCAACAACTATGGGTAATTACATAATAACCCAATATATATATAAACATTCTAACAGTTGCAAAAAAGTTGAAGTCCTTTCCTAAAAAAATCTCAAGGAGAAGTAAATAAATAAATCTAAAAAGTTGTTTTTTTCTCAATTTTATTTAACCAAAAATCAATTTACAAAGAAATTTTTTTTATTGTAGAAAATTTAACAAGTGCATACTTCTTTGTGTAACAAATGCTAATGAAAAATAGCATCCAAAACATTCACGAACAGTCTTGTGTTAAGGAAAAGAATAAATAAAAGAAGATCATTACCATTGAGTTAGTAGAGTTACTCTTCTTAGGAGCCTTTTGTTCGGACTCTTTCCTCCTCCAACTGTTGCGAAATGCATTCCCAAGACTCTGAATACGACTGGCAGCTGTTTGCTTCTCCGACTGTTTCTTATCTGGGGCTGAACCAGAATTATTGCCTGAAGAACCGCAATTGGACGAGGATGATTTCAAAGCAGGAGATGGGAATGGGCAGGACAGCCGTATGTCAGTATACAAAAATTGTTGCATCTCATATTTTCTCCTGCATATAAAAGAAGTGGGCATCTGGTTTTGAATGGATACATTGTGTATACAAAATTATGATTTCTGACGGATTTCTATTACCTAATGAAATCGGTGCGTTCCTCTATAGAGGAATCTGGTTTTGGTTTTCTGATATTGTCTGGAATAACAGCTTCATATTTTGAGTTTACCTCAGTATTCCCACCCATTTCTATCAAAGTATCTACTTGTTCATCTGCCCATTCATCAAGTTTAACTGATAAAACCTGTAGCATAAATATTGGATTGATAATAAACACATATAAGCACACTGCCACCAATAAGATACAAGATCGATCAAATTGTAATATCTAATTGCAATGTTCAAAAAGAAAATAAAAATAAAGGAAAACCAAAAGAAAAAGAAAAAAAAAAAAGAAAAAAAGGAGAGAATAAAACAAAAGGCAGAACTCCGCCTTCCCACTTACCCACCTAACAATTTCTTTCATACTCAAGAGGCCTTGTCTGCTTTAGGAAAATACCATAGTATCTGTTTAGTAATATAACTGGGTACTTGACGATTCTATGGACCAAGAAAAAAGCTTTCTTGTTACAACTGCAAACTATTTTATATGAAAAAGTAGATACATGAAATAGGACAAGTGCGTGAAACACTCTCCCACAAACTTTGATATATAGGACAGTGCTAAACCCGCTCTTTTAAGACTGAATTTTATAGGTTCCAAAAATTGTGGACTTTTAGGATTTTTAAGGGTTTCCAAAAGGAATAAGATTTTAGGGATTTTATTAGGCAAAAAAATAAAATAAATAAAAAATAAAAAATAAAAAATGCAAAGTTTGGGATTGTGCTTGGGATATGAACAGTGTCTCAGAACGGTAACTAGGCTGGTTTTGTAGTTTTATGATGCTAGGGTTTAATTTTTGAAAGGGGGAAGGATTTGGGGTTGCCAGATAATAATTCTTAATAGTAGACAAGGGTTAACAAAGTCTGGTTGTAGAGTCACATAAAATAAAGGACAAGAAGAATAAAGCACTTATTGGTGAATAGAATGATAAGAGTGTTAGCATTTATGATACCACGATTTATGGTATGACTTACCATAATAGCAGAGATTTGACTATGCATATAATAACATATATGATACCACGATTTATGGTATGACTTACCATAATAGCAAAGATTTGACTATGCTATAGAATATGCCATAGAATATGCTTTAGAATAAGTTGTGATTTGATTTTGATTTGATTTAGTTTCCTTTCTTGTAATATGAGCATGTGCTCATTTTATCTATAAATACTAGAGTTGTGAATGAGTAATTCATCTCATTCAAGCCTTTACACAATTCTCTCCTTGTTCTTTTTATATTTCTACTTGGTATCGGAGCCAACACCTTCCCACACCTTTCAGCAGCCTTGCTACTTGTGCGACAGCTACCTTAGGCTGTTTGTGACATCGTGTGACGTTGCCTACACATGTTTTTCTGTGTTGCTGTTTTGTGATCAAAAACGGGTATTTTTAAGTTTTACAATTTCTTTTTCACTCTTCTAGGGTTGGGTAAATTGGGATAGTTGGTTTCCAACACCTAGAAGGGCTTGGGTAAAAAAAAAAATTAGTTTACAAAGAGGTTCCGAATATTAAGAAAGAGGCTGTCTGGCTATATGTAAGCGGACAGCGCTCCTTAAAAAAGGTATATATTTGGATTTTTTAGGAATGGTCTGAGGAGACATTGTTTATGATCTGAGGAGACCCTTTGATTTATTAACAGAATTTGTGGTGTTTTTGGAGTTTTTTTATTATCGTGTGACAGATTATGGCAGATTCAGGGTCCTCGACTGTTATTTCTCTTGGCTCACGTTCTGTGGGTGGTGGTGCCATTTTTCCCACCAACTCATTAGAAAATCCAGGACTTCAAATCACCACAGTGAAGTTGGATGGTTCCAACTATTTGATTTGGGCACAGTCTGCCAAGATGTTCATTGGTGGCAAAGGCAAAATTGGCTATATTATTGGTTCTGAGAAAGAGCCAGCTGAGTCAGAGAAGGCATATCCACAATGGTTTGCAGATAACACTATGGTTATGTCTTGGCTAATCAATTCGATACAACCAAACATAGTTGTTGGCTATATGTTTATGAAGACTGCTAAGCAGATTTAGGATTCAGTTCAACGCACTTATTCTCAGAGGCAGAATAATGAACGAATTTTCCAACTGGGGCGAGATATCACCAGGATTTCTCAGGGTGACTTAACAGTTTCAGGTTACATCGCCAAGCTTCGTGCTATTTGGGAGGAGATGTCATATTATGATTCCTTCCACTCTTGGAATGATCCAGATGATGCAGTTTTATATGCAGGAATTGTGGAGAAGAATCGAGTGTTTCAGTTTCTTACCGGGTTGAACGACGAGTTTGAGTATGCCCGTGTTCATTTATTGGGCTTATCTTCATTCCCTACTCTTGAGGATGCATATTCCTATGTGTTGTCAGATAAGAGCCGCCGGACTCATCCATTAGGTGTTGCTTCTGTTGATCGTTCTGCTATGGCAGTTCGGATTCCCAACCTTTCAGGAACTTCACCATCCCAGTCAATTCAGAGCACTACCACTGGTCCTCCTTCGGGACGACAACGTGGACGGTGTGACCATTGCAGAAAATTTGGTCACATCAAATCTCGTTGTTATGCTCTACATGGACGTCCACCACAACAGAAACAACAGCCTCGATCCTCTGCACATTCTGTTACACAACCAGTTTCGTTGTCAACTCCTGACAACCCTGCCTCTACATCTTCTGCCATAGTTACCTTGACTCAAGCTGATTTGGACAAGTTCAAGCAATTCTTCAACCAATGGAGGCATCATCTCAGCCAACCTCCACTTATGCCCATTCAGGTACTATTGCGTCTGCACATAGCGTATCTACATCTTCAACACCATGGATCATTGATTCTGGTGCTTCAGACAATATGACTGGTATGTCCTCACTCTTCCAATCTTATATTATCTGCTCTGGCCAACGCAAGGTCCGCCTTGTGGATGGCTCTCCATCTTCCATTGCTGGGAATGGTCACATATCAGTTACTCCTTCATTAACTTTGTCAAATACACTTCATGTTTCAAAGTTAATACAAATCTTATTTTTGTTAGTAGCGTTACCAAACAATTAAATTGTAGTGTAACGTTCTTTCCCTCTCATTGTATTTTTCAAGATCTGGTGTCGAAACGGACGATTGGCAGTGGGCGTGAAGTGGACGGTTTATACCTGTTGGATGCTCCTTTGTCACCTCAAGCACATTCAGCTTCATTTTCTAATATTGTTTCATCTAATAAAGCCCAGCTTATGCGTTTAGGATATATTTCTTTT
The DNA here is from genome assembly GCF_030987335.1 of Cornus florida. NCBI lineage: Eukaryota > Viridiplantae > Streptophyta > Magnoliopsida > Cornales > Cornaceae > Cornus > Cornus florida. The sequence continues at coordinate 10,159,978 of NW_026775573.1, read as the reverse complement.
GGTTATTTGAAACATTTATTTCCTTCCTTATTTTGTAACATGTCATATGGCTAAACATGTTCGTTCCAATTATCCTGCTAGTAGTAATAAATATGCTTTAACACCTTTTGATCTTGTTCATTCAGATGTGTGGGGTCATTGCCCAGTTACTTCTAGTTTTGGATTTCGATATTTCGTGTTGTTCATTGATGATCATAGTCGTGTTAGTTGGGTTTATCTTATGAAAACCAAAAATGAGGTATACACCATTTTTAAAAATTTTATGACAATGGTTCAAACTCAATATGGTCGTACCATTAAAAAATTCCGATCTGACTAGGGTATAGAGTACACTTATGGGGAGGTCCAACGGTTATGTACAGAATTTGGGATTGAGCATCGGCCGGCTAATGTTAAAACTCCTCAACAGAATGGTCGTTCTGAGAGAAAGAATCACCACATCCTTGACTTAGCCAGAGCAATCTGCATTGGCATGAATGCTCCCCAGTCACTTTGGGGAGATGCAGTTTTTACCGCTATTTACATCATTAATAGGACTCCTTCTAGGATTCTTAACTTTACAGCCCCACTCTCAATCTTACATCCCAATTCATCTCTGTTTTTTGATTTCTCCACGAGTCTTTGGGTGTGTGTGCTTTGTTCAGCAGTTGGGGCAAACTCGTACAAAGCTTGACCCCAAGGCTTTGAAGTGTGTTTTTTGGCTATTCTCACTCTCAAAAAAGTTATAGGTGTTACCATCCTCCCAATCGTCGACGGTTTATATCCATGGATGTTTCTTTCTTTGAGCATACACCATACTATAGTGGTTCAGTCGGTACTCAAAGTGAATGGTTCCTATTAAATATAATGGATGATCACCTTCTTCCGTCTTCAACTCCTCTACCATTACCTGTTTCTTCTTCTATGATTCCTCCTCGTGATACCCCTCCAGCAGGGGGAATTGTTCCTTTTTCACAGGTTTATAGTCGGAGACAACAGGTACAAGCTTCTACTCCCACGATCGACTGCCCTGCTCTTTCGGCACCAGCTTCGCCTTCTCAAGCTATTGTTTCGCTTGATGATCGCCCCATTGCTCTTCGAAAGGATAAACGTTCTTGTACTTACCCTATTTCTAATTTTGTTTCTGATTATGCTCTCTCACCCTCCTATCGGAGTTTTCTTGTTTCTGTTGCCTCGGTTCCTATTCCTTCTAGTGTTGCAGATGCACTAGCACAACCTCAATGGCGTGATGCTATAACAGAAGAACTACAAGCACTTGAGAAAAATCAGACTTGGGACATGGTTCCGCTCCCTATTGGACGAAAGGCTGTGGGGTTGTCGTTGGGTGTTTACAGTTAAGCATAATCCAGATGGGTCAGTTGCTCGTTACAAGGCCCAATTGGTTGCCAAGGGTTATGCTCAGACTTATGGCATAGATTATCAGGAGACTTTTGCCCCTGTTACCAAGATGAATACCATCCGTGTATTATTTTCCGTTGCTTCAATTCGATCTTGGCCTCTATTTCAGTTAGGTCAAGAATACCTTTCTTAATGGTGATTTGCAGGAGGAGGTGTACATGGTTCCTCCTCCGGGCTTTCGTTCTCCTGCTCATTCTGGTATGGTATGTCGTCTTTGGCGTTCTCTGTATGGCCTCAAGCAATCTCCTCGAGCTTGGCCTGATCGCTTTGGCACTGCTATGCTCAAGTTTGGTTTCCATCAAAGTGCAGCTGATCATACCTTGTTTTTACATCATTCAGGCGGTAAGACAGTTGCTCTCATTGTGTATGTCGATGATATTATTCTTACCGACGATGATACTACCGGAATTAATGAGGTTAAGAGCTATCTTGGCCATCAGTTTGAGATTAAGGATCTTGGTCCCCTACTGTACTTCTTGGGCATTGAGGTGGCTCGCTCCAAGACTGGCATTTTCATCTCTCAACGCAAGTCTGTTCTTGACTTGCTTTCTGCTTCTGGTCAGCTTGGCGCTCGTCCTGCTGATACTCCGATTGAGCAAAATCATCGGTTGGCTGATTCTGAGGGCGAGTTGTTGTCAGATATTGGTCAGTATCAACGACTTGTGGGGAAGCTCATCTATTTATCCATGACTCGACCTGACATTGCTTATGCCGTGAGTGTCGTGAGTCAATTCATGCACTCTCCTCGTGCCCCACACCTTGACGCAGCTATTCGGATCCTTCGCTTCTTAAAAGGGTGTCCAGGCCGTGGTATTTTGTTTGCTAATCATGGTCACTTACGTGTTGAGGTTTGGACAGATGCTGATTATGCAGGATCAATTTCAAATAGGAGGTCTACTTCAGGTTATTGTACCACTATTGGTGGTAACTTGGTTACTTGGCGCAATAAGAAGCAGGATGTCGTCTCTCGATCTAGTGCAGAGGCAGAGTATAGGGCTATGGCTCTTGGGGTAGGTGAGTTGCTTTGGCTGAAAACCTTGATGACAGACTTGTGCCTTCCAGTGTCGCTTCCATTCTCACTCTACTGCGACAACAAGTCTGCCATTAGCATAGCAGCAAATCCCGCTCAACATGACAGGACTAAGCATATAGAGGTGGACCGTCACTTCATTCGAGAGAAGATCATCTCTGGTCAAATTTGCACTCCATTTGTCACAAGCTCTCAGCAGCTTGCAGACATTATTACAAAGGGCGTCAGCAAGATTGTGTTTGAGAATGCATTGTCCAAGTTGGGCGGTTCAGATATCCACGCACCAACTTGAGGGGGAGTGTTAGCATTTATGATACCACGATTTATGGTATGACTTACCATAATAGCAGAGATTTGACTATACATATAATAGCATATATGATACCACGTTTTATGGTATAACTTACCATAATAGCAGAGATTTGACTATACTATAGAATATGCCATAGAATATGTTTTAGAATAAGTCGTGATTTGATTTTGATTTGATTTAGTTTCCTTTCTTGTAATATGAGCATGTGCTCATTTTATCTATAAATACTAGAGCTGTGAATAAGTAATTCATCTCATTCAAGCCTTTACACAATTCTCTCCTTGTTCTTTTTATATTTCTACTAAGAGTTACTAATCAAAATGTGAGGGAGACTCTAGGAATAGCGCCTATTGGTGACAAAATAAGAAAAAATAGACTTAGGTGGTATGGACACAAAAAACGTAGACCCGTTGATATGCCCGTTAAAAAGGGAAAAGCAGTTTGCATAGATGGTAAGAGAAAACGAGGACAGCCAAAACTAACATGGAATGAAGCAATTAAAAACGGTTTTAAAACATTAAATCTTAGAGGAAACATGGTGTTTAATAGAATAGAATGCATAAGGAGAATCCATGTGGCCAACCCCATTCATTTGGGAAAAAGGCAAGGATGATGATGATGAAAGCAGAAAACCATTAGTCACGATAGAGAGATTTCCTTAGGCATCACATTAAGGGAATTTCTTTGAGAAGACAAATTGGCTTCTAATTGATTTCAACAGACTAAAAAGTCAAATTGGTTTCTTCCGATATCTCTTTGAGACCGAACAACTACCTCTAAGTACCTAAAGATGCTAGTGACCTATGTCTAGATCAACCGGCAATTAGAACAAATAAGAAGGGAATCTCTAAAAGCTCATCTTATAACTATAGACACGGTATCTGTAATATTTCTTATTTTTATTTTTTCTGCTGGGCCCCACAAAGCACTAACTTATTACATTGTTATATCATCTTTAGGCTGATCATTTTTCTCCCAAAAATCGTGACCAATCTTTCTCTCACTACCAGAACTCTCTCTCTCTATATATATCTACATCCTTAAGGCCTTGATTTCACTCTCATTTTTTAGAGATTTTTGGTGCCATTTGCGGCGAAACGGAGAGCTCGGCGAGATCTTCAAGTTGATGTAAGCAATTTCATCTTTGGCCAACCATAGAATTTCCAAAAAGTTGGACCCATTTGGGGCTTTTCTACAATCAAAAGGTAGGGGTGCTCTAATTCATATTTTATTTGATCTTTTGTGAGTTTTCCCCTTTAATTTGATTCTAAGCATGTTTGATATTAGCAATTTTGCTTATGTTATTGTGGTTGTATGTAATTTAAGGTGATGGATGTATTTTTAATTGTTAAGAAAAGTGATGTTGAAATTATGAAAATAAATGTTAGGATTTCCCTTAATAATGTGATCATGATATAGATGGAATGTATGAGATTTATTGTAAATTTTCTTGAGAAATTGCCATGATGCTAGATAGATGATGTGTATCTCTATGGGTGTTATGTGTAAATAATATATGTGTGTATGATTTGTTGATTAGATATGGAAAGCATGCTTTTGTGATTATGTCCTTGTTTAATATGAGTAATTGTAGAAATTTTGTTTACTTAAAGCATGTTATAAATTCATGAGAAAATTCTTCTTTAGTATGAAATGTTGTTAAGGTTTGATGATATGAAAATTATGGTAAATTGTGAAGCATGAAGTATTCATGCATCCATTGGGAAAGAAAAAGGGGAAAAGTATTTTTTTAAAAGCCAATGAAATTGTTTTGGGAAAAAGTTTTTGAAAAGTGTTTGTGAAAACCCGGACGCCAAGAAGGCGCCTAGTGGTCCGTGGTATTAGTGTAGTCTAGAGAGGGGACTAGGGAGAGACCCTAGTGTGGTTGAGCTAACCAGGCCGGATGCGACGCCTTGGAGGTGTCTTGTGGTTGTGGATGGTACGCCTCGGAGGTGCCTTGGGTCGGATTACACTAACAGTTTGGAAGTTGAAACAGTATGGTTTCGGAAACGGGGAGTGACATTGCATGGTATGGCACATCATTGGCATACGTGGTGCATTTGGTAATTGGTTGAGATATGTATGTTTGTTGATGATACAGTGGTTTTACTTGACTCCCGAGATATGATCCCGTTCTCTTGCTTTCTATTCTCTATGTGGATTCACGGGGTCATAAGAGGTGTGTCTTAGACACTTCCTACTGAGCATTTAGCTCACCCCATCATTTTAACATTTTTCAAGTCACGGGAAGGAAGTGGCGGACGACGTTCCTCCATAGGTTTTGATGGGTTAGTGGACTGTTTGACATATTTTGTAGCTATGATCTCATTTTAATATTATTATTATTATTGTTATTATTTATAAACCCTGGGATGACACGTATATTATGTATTGATATAGGAAAAGACAGTAACGTTTTTAGTTGACCTCGGGTTCGGGTAAGGACCCGGTTAGAGATTCAGACCCTAGGGTTCGGGTCGTTACAGTATCCATCTTCTATTCCTGACAAACTTTACAGAAGTAAGATGGGGAGAGCATGATAAACTTTTTAAATTCTAAAGAGGTATAATCTCAGACCTCTTTCCCCTTATGAGCTGTTTTATCGGAAAGTTTCTTTTGATAGGTTCCATCATTACTTGATCCACCTTTGCCATAAAACTATTGGGGAGAGGACGAGCCTTGAATCCCAACCACTTGAATACACAAATCAATTTTTGACCAGTCAGCTGTGTTTAGGGCCAACTTCTATTGAATCAAAGGTATCATCCTTTCTCACACCACCATCATCTCCATGTGTTTTGGCCTTCCCTGGTGTTTTTACCACCTTCAACTTGAATCAAATCAGGTTTTATGCATTTAAATTGGTCATTGTTATATGTGGATGATTGAACCATCTAGGACAATTTCCCCAAATCTCGTCCTTGATTAGTGCCACCTCTAGTTTTGTGCATTTGCATGAAAGAGGGGTGAAATGACTTGTTTTAGTTAAACAACATTATTTTGCATACCTTTGAAATTGTTGGGGAAAGGAAAGCTTCAGCCTTGCACTATTTAATTGCTTACTTCAATTATTTACTTTGTCATATAGTGGTTAGCTTGCCGCTCTTGGAATGTCATCATCATCATCCTTGCCTTAATCCCATACGCATACAGTCGGCAACATGAATTCTCTTTTTCCATTCTATTCTATTACATGCCATCTCACCTATGGTATTTAACTTTTTTTAATAATTTCTAATAGCTTCATCTCACGATAACTTAGGTCGTCCTCTCTGTCTCTTGCCTTCTATATGGCAAATAATCTTCATCTTTTTACCGGCACATCTACAGGTCTTCCTTGCATGTGTCCATACCATCCAAGTCTACTCTTATTTTCTTACTAATGGGTGTCACTCCTAATTTTTCTCATGCATTTATTAGTGACTTTATCTCTTCTAGTCATTTCAATCACCAACCTTAGCATTCTCATTTCCGTTGCATGAATGCATTGTTGTTGTTTTTTTTAGCCCAACACCCTGCCACATATAGAATAGTTAGTCTAATAACAGTTCTATACAATTTTTCTTTTATCCTGTTCGTGATTCTTTTATCGCATTACTAGCCTGTCTCCATATTGTCCATCATGCTCCAATTCTACTAGTTATATCAATATCTATCTCTCCGTCCTCTTGTATATTGATCCCAAATATCGGAAGTTTATGTTGAATAATCCTTTGGTTTTGAAGTGTGATCATTATATTATCAAAATTGAAATTTTTATTAAATTAACATTCCATATACCCTGTTTTTTCTCTACAAATTTTTAATCTATCTAAGGCATTTCCCCACATTTCTAGTTTTATTGCTAAGGTTTCTTTATAAGCGACTGATAAGACAATATATCTTCAGCAAACGACATGCACCATGGGATATCTCCTTGAATGTCTTTTATTTATTTATTTTTTACCTGGCAAAGAGGAGGGGGAGGATGGGGTGAGTCGAACCTTGGCTCCCACACGACTCAGGGGAGTGCCTCAACCAACTGGGCTACCCAGCTCACCCCTCTTGAATGTCTTTTGTGATTTCATCTAAAACTATTTCAAATTGATATATGCTTAGCATGGAGCCTTGGTGCAATCCTACGTTTATAGAGAACTGACTTGTCTTACCGCATGAAGAACATACCCTAGTTTCGTTGTCCGTGTACATTTCTTGGATAATCTTTATTAGTTGTATAGGAGTTTATTTTCTTTGTAAAGTCTACCAAATTATCTCTCTTGAAACTCTATCATACATTTTTTCTAAGTCTATAAATACCATATGTAGATGTCTTTGCTTACTCCTACATTCTTCAATTAGTTGTCTTATTAAGTGAATAGCTTCCATTGTTGAGCTCCCGGGCATAAATCCAAATTAGTTATCGGATATCGTGGTTTCCTCCTTTAAACTTTGTTCTATTGCTCTTGGAATGCAATAGGGGGAAAAAATATTCAGCCTTGCAGAATTAATAGCTCACTCATCACTGTATTGCCTGTAAGAATTACCTAACCAACATCTTTCATCGTAACCCCGAATAACATTAAGCTTGAGTGTGTTACAAATCCTTTTATCAAATTTCTTTTCATTTTCATGCAATACCTGGTAAAGCAGAATGGCAAAATATAATTCATGTAGTTGACCAAATTATATCTCTCAAAACTCTATCATATGCTTTTTCTAAGTTTATAAATACCATATGTGAATGTCTTTGCCTACTCCTACATTCTTCAATATTGTCTTATTAAGTGAATAGCTTCCATTGTCGAGCTCCCGGGCATAACTCCAAATTAGCTATCGGAGATCGTGGTTTCCTCCCTTAATCTTTGTTCTATTACTCTTGGAATGCAATAGATGGAAAAAATATTCAGCCTTGCAGAATTAATAGCTCACTCATCACCTGTATTGCCCGTAAGAATTACCTAACCAACCTCTTTCATCTTAACCCCGAATAACATTCAGCTTGAGTATGCAATAAATCATTTTATCTTCTTTTTTTTTTTTCTTTTCATTTTCCTAGCAATACCTGGTAAAGCAGAATGGCAAAGTAGAATTCATGTAGTTGGCCCCAAATAGGTGAGATTTGTTAATTGGGTTGAGTATTTTTCCTGACAAAACATGATTTAAAAAATCTCATATTAGGTGGTGCTTGTACATGCTAGATCCATAACTTCAGTTAGACTGCAGGTTACATTCCTTTCCATAACTTTAGTTAAACCACATGTCACAAATCTTTAATTACTGTCTCAAGTTCTCAACATATATTAATCTGGATATGCCCCTTCTCCTAGCATTTCCCTCAAATATATATCATCAAACTCTTCCTCGCACGTGCAGTTAGACACTTAAGTGGTCATTGCTACACATGGCTAAATCATCTTACTCGATTTTCTCTAATTAATGTATGCTACTTCCATCTACTTTTTTTTTATTTCAGTACGCATTTATCTAAACATCCATAGTTTGGCAATATGAAGAAGTTATTTTGATATCAACCAACATTCTATTCCAAACCGTTCAATTAATCTTATAGCTATTTACAGAATTTTTTTTTTAAGAAACTTTTTATATGTTTATATGAGACATATAACACAACATAAGGCACTCCTCTATTCAACCAATAATAAATTAATTCTATGAGCAACATCATATCCAGTCTCTCTCCCTTATGAAAACTGGTCCAGGTAATGAAGCTTTTCACTCTTTGGTATTTCTTGGACTTCAGTCTTCACTTTATCCCCATTTTATTTTGTTTAAGACCAACTTACCTTCTTTCAGTTCTTGAGCTAACCAGCATACCTTCACTATTTATAGCAAAAAAAAAAAAAAAAGGGAAAACCCGGTCCACGAGGCTCTCACCATTGCAGGTTCTGGGTAGGGTTAGATGTACGCAGCCTTACCTCCGCATGTGGAAAGGTTATTTCCTTGTTTCAAACCCATGACCTCCAGGTCACAATGGAGCAACCTTACCGTTGCACCAAGGATCACTCTCATATTATAGCAACTAACCTTATTTTATTTTCAATAATTGCAACGATGTCATCAGTAAAGAATCGTGAATGCATCTAGTAAGTTTGCACTTTAAACATTACAAAGACAATAAGATGGGGACTTATTCTCCATCCTTAACGTAAGCCTCAGACTACAATGATATTGGAATTTTTTTATTTCTCTTAAAAGTTGTTAATATTATGCTCTTGGCCTAATCAAACATGTATTTTATCATGTCAATTAATCTATTTGTGCGCTTTTTCTTTTTAGAAGTGCACAACTTTTTGTCTATAAAGGCCTATCATGGGCTTTCTACATGACAGTAAAAACCACAAGAAAATTTTTCTTCTTTCCTCTCCACCTTTCTATTAGTCTTCTCAGTAGGCAAATGACTTTCATTATGGTCCTCCATGGGCATAAATCCAATGCTTTTTCAAACTATTGTTTAAAGGCTTAAATGGTTCTCTATTACTCTATCCAAAGTTTTTTAGAATGAACCTATCATTGATGACGTAATTATTATCCTTAACTTACACCTTTAACACTCTTTTGACAATGTTTAGACATAAGTTCAGTACAAAATTCAACTTTAGCCATGCATGATAAAAGTTAAAATCCTTGAAACTAGGAAAAGAAGCAAGTGAGGCTACTGTACCTTTGATATATGCACTCCAAGGCTTCTGTGCACTCCAGAACACTTGATACAGATAAATGCTCCAAGACTTACAGATCTGGTAATCACCAAATGATATGTTCATAATGCAGTGTAGCACTGAATAACAAAGAAATTCATATAAATGCATGTACACCCCAAGGAAGGTTCATTTGAAATGTCAATTTCAAAATATTGGAGGAATAAATGTAGGAACTGATGGGGGTTACATGGCATGTGTTGTGCCTACCCAACTGCAATAGAATTTTCAGGTTGACTGAGAACTACTAGGATGCAAGCTCAATTTGATGTGAAATCCATTACCCCACAAAGGTCATAATATGGCCTGCATTGATGTAGTGAATAATTTGGAAATTTTTGGGCAAGAGCGAAAATGTAGCAACTTCTATTAATCTTCTTTCGTAAATGTATATTCAAAATGCTAAACCATAGAAACCAAAGGTAATCCAAAAACGCATGTATGAGATGTAGAATTAGGCACATGTGAACTACTATCAAAGAAAGTTCAGAGACATATTAAGAATGTGTGGAAATTTATTCTTGAAATTTCTAGACATTCTACAGAAACGTATAAACTCACCTCAAACACAATATCATGCAAAACATAAACAAAATAATAGAAATTTAGGCAAATGTTGCAGCACATCCAATTTGTGTAAAACATCTGTATTAACAGTGCACATCCATTTTGTGTTGAACATCTGTTTTAACAATAACATCTAGAATAACATCAACATACTGGTTTTATAAAACAAAGAATTACAGTACAATATGCAAAAGTTGATCTAGGTTTTCATGAAAACTCCAGGTCATTGTTGTCTAGACTGTGATTTGTTTTCGTTCACCAAATACAATCAAGAATATGGCACACCACATGGCAAAATTACTATCTTTCCAATTGCCCTTTGTTTCGACCATTTTGCTCATTGGCCCCCACAATTACACACTTTTTTCCAATATCATGGGTGTGCCAACTCACCCTTTCTTCCAGAGTTACTATAAAGACAAAAAAAGTACTTAAAGGCTGCTACTCCCGCAACAATAGATTCTCCCCACTCACCTACATGCATATGAACAACTTCTGTACAAGCTCAAGCCTATACCAAAACTCTCCCACTCTAATTGGCGTCCATTTTATTTCAACAAAAGACAAAACTTACAAGCAAATTGGCCTCCATCTTAATTGGAAGTCATGAACAGATACGGGTTTTCATTGACTCTAATTAAGATCAAGCAAAGATAATGCGTGAAAATTCCTAGTTTAAGTATTCAAATAGGATACTTACACCCATTTTGGATCTGGAGATCCACAATCAGCACAGAATCTATTGCTGGATTGACATAAAAGATTCTCCAGCCTTCCTTGTGGACCTGAGTAATGGAAGACATGAGTTACAGAAAGCATGTAAGAGTTACATAAGCTGAATGAATTAAACTCAAGCCCGTGAAGATATATAGTTTGACAAGACAACAATGAACTTGCATAACCAAGACAACAGGACAATGGCCTAGCGGTACCAGGTTCCTACTTCCCAAAGGGAGGTCAGGGGTTCAAACCTCAATGGAGGCCTTTGTGTGTGAGTACCAACTAAGAAAAAAAAATTTGATATATGGAAATCAAATACAATAAAGTAAAAACAATTTGAGCCTGAAGCCCATAGAACAGATATGAGTTTCCAAATTATCCAATGCAGAAAATAATTCTAAACTAATGATGTTACGGGAACAAAAGCAATAAACAAGGGAAGAAAATTGCCAAAAACAGTTATACATGTAAGTAATAAATTATCTAACCTGCCAAAAGAAAAGAAAAGAAACATAAGCAATTTGTTCACATTAAATTATAGCACCAGATGAGATTTTTGAAATAGAAAAATATAAGCTGAATAACTATGCATCTGAAACTTGTTAGTGTCTTGAGGTCTAGGATTTTTCTGGAAAGTACATTATTGATTCATGGTTTTTCCAGCTAGTGTCTCGGTTCAAAGGTTCAGCTGATGACATACCAAAGTCTGGGAAAATATAAACAAATAAGTTCTGCGTGAAGAATTATATAAAAAATTCTGTGTCATAACCTTAGCATTTTCTTTGGGAGAAACAGTAACTTGAAAACAATCAACTTTGATAAGATGAACAAAATGCCATTGAATACAACCACATTTATCAACTACTGAAGAGGGTCAGAAAAAGAGAAAAAGATGACAAAATATCTTCCAATATCTCATTACTATTTATTAGACAAGACAATTTTGTCATGGAATAAAAGAGATAAAGGAGGAGCAATCCTCCTAAACAAGGTCTATGAGGAGGAAGAGTGTGACAAAGAGGAAGAGTAAGAAGAAAAAAGAGGATAAACAAAGAACGGAAGGAAAAGAGAGAGAGAGAGAGAGAGAAGAAAGATACTCAAACGTTGATTATAGTAAGGAGGGACCCCAAGAATGGGACGATTGACCATCTATAAAAGATAAAAATAAAAAAGGTTCATCTCTCAGGGCTTTGGTCAATATCTTAAGAATACTCCTTTTATTCAGTGGCGTAGCCAGAAATTTCCTTTAGTGGGGGCAATTTTTAACAACAATATATATATATTATTTGAACCAAAATAATATATGTAAAAATTAAACAGTACTAAATATAAAAAGAATATTTTTCATATTCTGAAAGCACACAGTCGAGTTTTCAAAATGTTCATGGCATAATAATAGTAAATTTAGATGATAAAAAAATATATATCAGATTACCTGTCTCCGCACTGCAGTATTTTTTTGGATTTTGTGAATTTTTGAAATATTGAAGACTCACCGAAAGAGAAATGTTGAGGATTGAAAACGTGATGGAAATTAAAAACGCATTTATTTGTGACAAAGTCAAAAGTGTGAAAGAATATCTTGTATTTTTGGGTAGGAAAGAATATAATATTTTGAGAAAGTGGAAAAAAAAATATCATATTTTTTGGAAAGATTATATTCCTTTTTTTTTTTTATAATACCGTGAATGGTCATTTGGTTATATATACATAGTATATATATATACAATGTCAACTTTTAGTGGGGACAATTATACAAATATAAAAATATTTCCATATAAAATTAAAAAAATTAAAAATTCAGTGGGGGCAGCTGCCCCGACTTGTCCCTATGTGGCTACGCCACTGCTTTTATTGAATATGTGCTTCCATACACGTGTGGGGAATGAAAAAGAGACTAAACAAGAGCACAGTTTATAATTGTGAGGCTTCATCAATTGGTTGATGATAAATTCAAGATCGATATAATCACAATTTAAGTATACACAAACAACCATAAACATGCATAGGAAAATGGAGTTAATGAATTTTATATCCCAGAAGTGCATATCTTTAAATGCACTTTTCCTCTTTATGAACTCATTTCTAGTTTTATATTAATCCTTAGTTACTCCACTCAAAAACGAATGCATTCTATAGGTGTAATATGCAGAAACATAGGGAAATAATTTCTTTCCATGACTGGCGAAAAAGATAACTCAATCCAGATATGAATAGAGTTGGTTGGTAGGTATGACATATCAAGATTATAGTCCAATTATGTCCACTAAACTAGGCAGCACAATATGCATTGTATTTTAAGGTTAAAAGATATTTTTTAACTAAAATAAGAACTCATAAAAAGCAGAAGCAAATTTCAGTTTCGGAAAGGTATATCCAACAAGTACTTCTACTGGGATATTAAAGATATGGAGGATAGTAGGCTATCTAATGCAGTGATTAAACAAATTACTTCCAGGAATAACACGCTGCCAAGAAAGATCAAAGAATTTTTTGGTTTTTAAATGTGCTGACCTTTATATATTGCATGTCTTGATTGTTATTTGTATTCCAGATATCATTTAGCTCTAAGATGAAGCAAACTAACACTAATTGGACAGAGATGAATTAGGGAAAAAATAAAAATAAAAAAATTTGGACAGGGATGAGGAATGTAGCAAGTAAATATAAGCATGATGAGACAAAAAAAATAAAAATTTGAAGCATAGTACAAAATATAACATTCAAACAAGAAACTGAAACATTTTATCTCACATACTGGAAGACTTCATCTGTCCTTCCCTTCTGCTGCATTTCAAACTTGTTGAGCCTTCTGCGGACAAGAGGTCGTAGAGACGAGAACTTGACCCTAAATGCACCATCAATGATCAAATAGTCACACATCCATTATAAAACAGAGTTTTTTTTTTTCGTAAAAGAACTATCATAGTAGGAACGTAATCTTGCTTTCTCAAGGTAATCAACCTCATGCATGTAGAATAATATCAGAAGCACAAACACTTCTATGAAGGTGTTGGACACATGTTAGCACTGACACTTCACGGGCACTTTTGAACATGTGCCTGACACTTCATGGGCGTATCCATAATTAAAATACAATTTTCATTATTTAGGAAACCTGGCCAACATTATGCAACACAAGTCTCATACAGCACAAAAATATCTAAGAGTAGCTATGTCCGATAATCTTGTCCACAATATGAACACATCCCAAAAATGTCCAATATTTTCCTCTTAAGAAAAAAAAAATGACATTATATGAATGGTGGTCACCACAAGTCAAGCATGCATATAAAAAATAATGAATTTCTTATTGATTGGGGAAAGAACCCTAATGACTAAGAACTGAGACTAGTTTGTAGACAGAAGAAGATAAGAGGAACCAAAATGGATATGGCATGTGTTGAAATCATAACCAAAACACTTGGTAGCGCCGTCCAACGGAATTGTTTGACAGGGGAGGCTAGTGAAATTTTCGATTTAGCAGGAGAGGCTGCTATTATTATGCTATACTTAAAGGGATCCCTTTTCTTTTAGCCCTCTATCCCTGCCCTTTGGCCTCATTATGTCTTCTAAGTGGTTTCAGTCATGTTTATTTCCACCAATTGTTTTCTCATTTACTCCGCATTGCCATTTCACCATAAGACAAACCCCATGCCTTCTCAATTGTGAGTTTAAAATTATACCCATTCTAGGTAATGAACCTAGTTTCTAGCTTACTCATCTTTGAATCATTTGCATAAACCACGAGCATGAAAGCCACTAAATCCTTTAAAGGAAGCACCCCAAAATGTGTTTATAACGAAGACTAATGAGTTCGAAAAACTCTGACAACTAAAGGACCAGTCAAACAAAACTCTTATTAGGTCCTCCATTTTGGTGATTCCACAATGGGAATCCATTGAGAACAGCAGTTAATTGCAGATGAAAGTTTAAGTATCTAATCATAGATTAATAATTTCTCTGCTGAGAGATAAATAACATAAAAATGTCAAAAAAATAAAAAAACCGCGCATTGATCATAATTTCAATCAAAATCTGAGGATAAAAGATAGATGATTAAAATCTTAAAACTTCATCAACGAACTTAATTTCGCCGTTTCCTCATGCTTCTAGCCCTATAGCGGACCAAAATTTATATGCCACATGATTCTAGACAGAAGACATAACCCCTTACCCCTCAACTTGTTTCCGCACAATCAAAAGACCAAATGGTGGCCAAACATTAATCATTTCGGCAGCAAATTCAAAATCTTTTTTATTTATTTGTAAGTAATAGTAGGTTAAAATCTTCAAGCGCAAGAGTTCCTGAGATTTGATTGTGCTTTACTTATGAACGCCCTCTGACCCGATCAGAATAAGGTTACAACTTCTCCAACAAACTGTACTAGCTGAAAGGCTGGCTCAGTAAAGGAGGATGAAAATTCCGCCTCCACAAGCAAGAAAATGTCTTATTTGAAAAGAGAATAAAGTGATAGTGAAACAGCTATTAATGCTCTCTCACTATCAAGTATTTTGTTCATATGAAGATGGTGGTGATAGTAATAGTCTAATCTAACCCAGGATAGATTTATTACTTTCTTAGCAAAATCTCTTTGTCAATCATAGCTCCTCATCATGTGTAGTTGAGGTTTACAATATCACTCCATGCTCCACAATTCCAAGCCTTGAAAATTGTATTTATCCAGGTAATAAAATAAAAAATCAATTTCCATGAGCACCAAAACCTCATTTTACCCTTCCAACAATCCTAATCTCAATATAAATACAAAATCATCTATAAAATATACACAAAGCAATATTCAAACTTAAGAACAAGGCATATAATTTTCCTCAACAAAGAGAAATAAATTACCAGATAATTTGTCGGATTCGGGCCTTTCTTGCTGCATGAACATTTTGGCATCTGAAATTTATACCCAGATTGAAGAAACTGCTACAATCCCAATTGAACCATGTTTTTTGGATTCTTTTCTGCATCAAACGAAATGGGTGTTTTTGGGAAATTCTAACCGATTAAACTAGTAACAAAATGATCCAAAGTGATGGAAAGAGAAATAGAGAGAAGAGAAAACCACCTCTGATAAAAAGCATCTTTGTATATGTTGGATGAAATTTGTTTGGTACTGTTGGGGATGGATTGAGAACCATAATCGAACAGTGCATAATCTACATGGTAAAATACTTCATATAAATATATAATATATATATCTATATATATGGGTGTGAATATGTTTGTTTTTTTTGTTGTATATGCTGGAATTATGGAAAGAAACAGAGCTAAAAGATTGAGGAAAGATTGAGAATTGTGATGATGATGAAACGTGAATGCCAACACCCAGAAGGAAATCCAATTATGATGAAGAAAAAAAGTTTTGGTGGTTGGTTGATCACCAAATCATATCAATGATTGAGGGGTTTTAGTCCCGCGCGCTTTTTAGGCGCGTATTACACACCACATATCCAAACGTTTTTTTTTTTTGGTAAATAACTCATTTACCCATTTTGCCCCTGCCGACTTGAATCTCAACGATCCTATATGAGCATTTCACTTGTACACCTCAAGTGTGTGGAACTATGATGCGACAAGGAAAACGGCAGGAACCAAATTACGGTTTGAAATTTCATGAGATTAAGGAAGAACAAGTTGTTCCAGCTCGATGTCATCAAGAATTTATCCTCAGTGACAACAAAATTACCTAATTACATTTACGTGACATATAGCTGGAGCAATATGCATTGTTAAGTTTGTTTACATGACAATTTAGAGAAGGTGTTGATTGATTAATGTGAAGATGTTAAATTGATTAATTCCTCGTTAAGAATAAAAAAGGATTAAAATAACTTCATCATTTTTTTTTTTTTTTTTTTCTAATGTACATTATTATATGTTAAACTATGATAAGTGTGATTTAGAAAATAAAAATATAGGAAATTAATGGCTATGTTAGTTAGACATTTCTTGTTTGGTGAAATTAAGTAGTTAAACATTTTAAGTTTTAAGTAGTACTTGTATATTATAAAAATAAAAAATAAAATAATTGACATTCAAAATGAGGACTTGACACCATAGGGCCGCCCAGGTAAGGCGATCACCTAGGGCCTCAAATTTTATGATCATATTGCAAATATAGTGGTATATGTCCGACATTCATGTCATAATTTCCAGAATTAAAAGACAATATATATTTATATATCATGTAAATTTATGACAATAAATAACGTTCAAAATAAAAAAAGATTGTGGTAATAAACGTAGGTACTTATAATATCAATTTATATATATTTAACATATCAATTTATATATGTTAGACCATAATTTTTATGGTAACAATAATTTGTTTCTATCCTTTCCCTTTTAAAGAAAAAAAATTATTATATTTAAACTTAGAAATTGATTTATTTTATTATTATATTCTTTTTGGGCTCATGTGTATGCATGGCACTCCTTTAAGCCATGTCCAAACAACCAAATTATTTTTTTGAGTTACAAGTCTTAAGAGAAATTTTACCAGGAGGAACAAAAAAAGCAATTGAAGTATTTAATTTTATAAAAATGTTAAAGTTATTATTTTCCAAATGATTGAAATGCATATAGAGTATTATTGACTATATCAATTACAGTTCCATTAAGAAAAAAATTTCAAAGTTGAAGTTGATCAAATCTTACCTACAGCGACGTTATAATAAAGATTGAATGAATTGACTATGATATCTATTGAAAAAGATAAGTTAGAGAAAGTGAGAAACTTGATTGGATTACTTTAATTAATAACATAAACTTTTTGTCCGTGTTAAACCTTATAAAGAGCGCCGTATAAGTTCGCCAATGTTACTGCAGTATGATTTAGTCTGAAGTTCGAGTTCGAGATAAAAGCTAAAAGCATCTACGTGTAAGAGTGAGCACTCTCGGAATATAAATTTTCCTTGGAAGTAGGAAGAGAATGCCTTAACATAGTAATTTTTAATGTCTGAACTCGTCTGTGCATGTTGTTATACAATGCACTATATAAACATCACAATCGACAAGCATCACAGTTCACAACTCCTAAATTCGAGATACTAGCTTCGTACAACACAAATAAAGGAGTACAATCAAAGCAATGATATAGCTTTATCATGGTTCAACAATATATTAATCATAAATCACATCGAAAGTTCCTTTTCCCCATAAACACGTCGTTGACTCAAAAGCTCCTGCACTTGCAATTAATCAAAGTCCAAGAATCAACAATGATGTAACTTTATCATGGTTCAACAATATATCAATGATAAATTACATCAAAAGTTCTTCTTTCCCCATAAACACCTCGTCGACACAACAGGTCATGCACTTCGAAGACCCAGACTTTTTAGACTACTACTAACACATAAATCTAACAAATCTATGGAAAAAACAGTAACCATTGCAGGCATCACAAGTATTCCGATTCTATGTATTTGATGGACGGAAATGCAAAGAGAGTTTGCCTCCAACAATCCTAAGAATACATTGATCGGAAGACTCCATGCGCTGCTGCTATGGAATACCAATCTACTCGCCATTAAGGTAAACTCGATGGGTGAGAAGTTGGAGAGTGAATCCAATCATTGTTCTTTCCAAATTCTACCGGTCACCCTAAGCTTCAGTTCCTTCCGGTCTCCCCCTGAAAAGAAAAGAGCCATGTTGCGTTGGATTATGAGACCATCAAAACTGTCACGAACCTTCCGGTGACTATCCCTAATGCTTCTAGGCACCCCTTGCCAAACCATCTTCCTCCCATTGCCTCCAACCTCAAGACTGTAGCTATAGTTCTTTGCCTCGTTATCATCGCCCATGAACCGCAAGAATGCTATGTAGACGGGAGCCATCCCAAGCTGGAATGCTTCGAAATGCAAACAGAAATACTGCCCAAAACAACTGAATACCTGGAGATTGGAAAAGGACAAACATTTATCACTTACACGAGATCAAAGGTTCAAATGCACATTGACTTTGGTAAAATTATAATCAGACATCGGTGACTTCTAAAAAGGAATTTATGACTTGTCCAACTCCCTTCTGTCAAATAAAAGAGGGTGCCAAATTTTAGTGACCTTTTATTTCAATTCTTTTAGGTTTCAACAAAATGACTAAACAGCATCACCACAACATTTTTGGTGCACTGTGAAAACATCAATATCAATAAAAATGATGTAGCTGTCGAAATTTAATTCTGGCATTAAATGACATCAAATGGGACAAAGACAAAGCAATACCGTAAGCATCCATGTAGCGTTTTCAACCTCTTGTGGATTTGACTTAACATAACGATGATTGAAAGTACTGCCATTATGCATGTCAACTTTGTGGTCATCTTTGAGATGAGTTACCAGATAAGGAATATCACCCATGACTGTGCACTCTGATCCAGCATAGGGGCAAGTATAGGGTCTGAAAACACACTGGGATTCATGTTTTAGCTTGCTGTAGTAAGGGTAGATGCCCATGCACCCGAAACTCTGATATTTACAGGGAAGTTCAAGTGAAGCAGCCACCTTCTCCAATGCAAGACATCTGATATTGCCAAGTTCATGCCTGCAAGTGGGGCACCGGTTGTGCACTCTAGGCTTGCAGCCAGAACACAATGTGTGACCATTTGAACACTACAACCAAGAACAGCAATAAACAACAGCAACCATAAAAATGATATTCTCTGTGGAAAAGAAACAAAAGTAAAAATAAAATAAAAATTCTTAGATAAAGATATAAGCATGTGTTGGTCACACACTCACACTAGAAGTCTTGAACAAAACCGGGAGAGTGGAGAGTGGGGAATGAGATTCTTTCTATAATAAACACAAAAACTTTGTCCAAAAAATGAAATATTAAAAGAACCGGAAGAAAGTATACCTTTTGGAAACCATACTGTTGATATTAAATTAGTTCATTAATCAGAAAGATTGTTTAGATACTGTCAAATTGCAAAGTTCAACTTTTCCAATTTTAAAATGACAATATCCTGATTTTTTTTTTTTTTTATAAAAAAAATCAATATTAAACAAGAAAATGTAATTTAAATTAATTTCAAGAAGAATCAAAACTTCAAATACAGAAGGTTTAGCAAAAATGAAAAGTCCTGAATGGGATATCAACAACCAAATACAGAAGGTTTTTAGCTTTTCCATGTGTAATGGATCCGTTAGAAACAATCATCTTCAATTAAATCAAATTACAACTATTATGAACATCAAGAAAAAAAAAAGGCCATTCAAGCTGACGAATTTAACAAATCAAACCTGATGGATAGGAGGATACATGGCATTTAAGCACACAGGACATTCCAACAATTCACGAACACCACTAGAGACAGCCAAATTAGGTTTCGGATCATTTTGAGAAGTATCATTCACATGTTCACTAATTTCCATCATGTCTTCATTTTGAGGAGGATCAACAACCTCAGGTTTAATCCGCATGTCATCAAAATAAGCATTTCCAGTTGACATCGCCACTAAGACCAACTGCTCACTACCTATGCCAAAGTAAAATTAAAAATAGTAAGGCACAATGGAACTTGCATTGCAATTAAGATAGGTACATATATATTCGGCTCAAAATATGACAGTATAGAAAAGCAAATTCTTAATGCAACAAATCAGATTAATATAATAATTCAGCTAAATGTGGTCAGACTTCCTTCCATGTCCACAAATGTATAATATGACCTTCAATCGTGTATAGGCAAATGTAACATGTAGAACAATAAAATCCCATTTCCCCATGAGGCAAGCCAATTAAATCTTCAATTGATATAACAGTGTTGTCAATTTCTGTTTCCATTTAGTACACTTTCTTCTTGTTTCCAGCATCAGCAGTATTGTTTGATTCATCGAGCTTTCGTTGTCCTTGTTTTCTTCTTCCTTGTAAATAAGGTGAGTTGAACCCAAGCACGGGAACTCAAATTAATACCAGTGACCACTGACCACTTAACCAAAACAATCTTTTATATGATACTAGATGACTTATTTTTTGGTAACTGATCAATATGCAAGGATTTAAACCTCATATGTACTTATAGATAGGTAGATAGTAGAGAGTAGATAGACACATTTGTATCTACAAAAATGTGTGTGTGTGTGTGCGCGCACAGACTAAAAAAATTATTTCTAAATTTTGTCACTTTCTAGTAACCTAGAACAGACCTATCATGTCCATTACATGCTAGCTACCGAGCATCTTAGCCACTAAAAGATTACTTGTCATGCCTTAGTTCATTTCTCAACATTTATCGGTGTGCTAAATCATTAATTCCTTGATAATTCCGAAGTCTAATTGGAATTAGAAACAGTTGCCCAAACTTTCATAGTTTTATACTCTATTTCTGAGAACTGTCAAGTGTTGATTGAGAGATACAAAACCTTCATTTGGGCACACTTCCTTGGCCAAAGAATGATTTTAAATAACAGCCATTACTGTTGCATAACAACACTACTATTAGTTTGATCCGATACGCCCTGTTACAACATTGCTGAAAAAATTTCAAGGCTGTAATGGCCGCTACCCTGCAATAACTACCGTTGCAGACTGTAACAGCACCATATCGGCCAATTCTGGAAGTGATATAAAACCATGACTTTTCATTCTTTTCTCACTTTCCCAAATTTCAAAATTCTTAGGTATAGCGCGGAAAGAGGAAAAATAAGATGCCGTTAGAGCCCAGGCTTGCTCTAGGGCAACAGTCAAATAAGACAAAAAGAATGTACTCTTAAATCATCATACCTAGCCTTCAAGAGTTATTACCTACAATTTAACAATAGATTTCAAGTCAAAAGCTTGCAAAGCTTTATTTTTCAACTATTTTCCCCTTTACAATCTTTTTCAAGTGAGACCTAAAATTAAATTGCTATTTTGATATTTTTATGGAGACAGCCTAGTGGCATTTTAAGTGATAACAGAATACCAAATAGGTTTAAAGGAAAAAATCCAAACAACCATTATTAGACCAACTATTCTATTACAGAGCAGACTGTTAGGCTTTAAAAAAAGGAACAAAGAACAATGCATTCATTAACGGATATGAGAATTTTAATATGGATGGTTGGAATGAGTAGACGATATAGGGTTACTAAAGAAAGTGAAAGAAAAATTAGGAGTGACACCCATTAGTGAGAAATAAGAGAAACTAGACTTAGATGGTACGGACACATACAATGACCTAGTAAGGAGAGGATTAGTTTTTATAGACGGCAAAATTAATGTAGCATGAAGTTATTAAAAATCAAATATAATAGGTGAGACCGTGAGATGCCGTTTAATGTAAAAGATGGAAAAATAAAATTCTTGTGGCTGACCCCATTCATGTGGAATAAAGGAAAGGATAATAAATGATGATGATGATTTGATGTATATGGAGTGATTGTTGGTATATCTCGTTTCCACTGATTATTTTCAAATTTTCTATAATGAATAAGTTATTAATTAACTAAATATAATCTTTTGAATCATTGTATTATACAAAGTTGTGAAGTTAGTTTGTTAATGTTTAGGTGCATTTCTGGTCAAAAAATCAGCAAAAGGTAAAAACTAAAAAGGCTTTTATTGCTAGTAGTGACTTAGTTCAATGTAGCAATCATTGCCTATACTAGATAATCATAAATAATCTTTAACCATTCAATAAATTTCATTAGATTACAACACAGCCAGCTGCCATTGTTATATAAACTCCTCCCTTCTCAATGATGTTCCTTGCAACATCAGTCTCAAAAACCCCAACATCAGTCTCAAAAATTATTAGTCGTAAAAAAATTAGAACTTTGGTAGTGCAACCAGATATTGACAAAATTTAGGTAATATGACTGCAGATAATTATTATTCACACTCAGATAATAATTTATCACAATCAAGTTGCTTATAATGCAAGTCAAGTCTCCTTCCTAGTCCCTACATTTGGGGGGAAAAATAAGAAAAAAGTGGCTGACAGTGAATGATTGGTGACCTCTTTATTCACACTTTTTTTTTTTTTTTTTTTTTTTTTTATATGTAGACATCTTTATTCACACATAAAATGCAAATCCCAATATAGAGAGTACATTAATTACGATGAACTCATCTTTAGAAAAATGGGAAACAAAAACCATTGGCCTGAAATATCAGGCTTTATCTTGATGATTTACCACATTATGTTGTCCGAAACTTATAATGGAATAGTAACATTGAAAGAAGCAATAGATGAAATTGATCTTGTCTGAATAAGAGAGAGTAACAACCACTGAAACATTATGACTGCATCAAATGATCAATCCACGTGAAACAATTACCACATGCATCCCCTTGAACAGATGTGGATGAAAACCAACAGAGAAATCTTGCAAATAAAAGCACCAACATGGAGGCAAAATTTTTATTAAATTTAACTCATGGCACAAAAACAAATCCACCAGCTATTTTGATAACATAACTACTAACTCCATAACAAGACAGATCCCCTTCCCCCCACGCAAGATGGAGATATCTACTGCAGGACAAAACATATTTTCCAATAAAAATTTTACCCGCATCAAAAAGATTCTATCAAGTGTATTAGTAGTGTAATCAATTTATATCCTCATCTATCTATACTCAAATACAGTAAATACCATAGAGGATGAATTCAACCGTTCAATGCAGCACTGAGATCCCATTTTGGAACAAATTCAATTGTCAATTCTTGGATCTTGGCTACTAAGAAGACCATACCACCAATTGCACAACAAAGTACCTTAACTACCATTATGTCCATTTTTTCACTGGAAAATTGTCCACGTCTTTACCTTTGAAAACGAGAAAAACAACATCAAATAAGCAATCAACTGAATTAAGTTCTAGCGGAACGCCTCTAGTTCTCAAAGAGATGCTTGCACCTAGCCACGACATAATCTCGTCAAGTCAACTAAAGCTAGAAGCTTGCAATGCTTGCATTATCAAGTCAAGGAGAATAAAGCTATAGTCACAAATGCCTTGGCTATGTAACTAATAACATTCTAGAGAAAAAGAGAGAGAGAGACTAGCTACCAATTTGAATCCCAAAAAATAAAAACAAAAAAAATGTATTAGGAAACTTGCATAACAAAAATGATTGTCATTGTGGCCACCATTAACCATCTCCCACTATGATTTAAATAAATCGCAACAACTGGCCATTGGCACCCAGTAAAGACATCATGTATCCTAATGTTGGTGACCATGAGATAAAGATGGTTGTCATTGTTGTCTGTGTTACGGTACTTCTTTCAATTGATCAATGGCTGGACAGAATCACACGCACTTGTTGATGCAGACCCATCATTTGTCATGGGATTGAACACAAAGGTGTCCACCTTTATCTATATCAATGTGTGCTTAAAACTAGTGTTCCATGAATTTTGCTTTGAATCTTTCTATATATTTTTTTACGGTAGTAGCAATATTGTTATATATGCACCTAACTACCTATTAGAACTCCTCATACAACCACTTATGTTTTGTTAATCAATACAAAGAGACGCACGTGTGGACATGCACACAAACGGTGTCCTATAACATTAATTTGATGCCACTTTTGTACATTCTGATAGTTTCCAAGTAAAAATTATTTGTCCACATTGAAACACAGTATTCTTGTCTTCACATATGATGGGAAGCCTCTAATCTAAAATTTCATCAGTTATCTGAATCACAAAATGAAATCTTATGCTTTTTGCGTATAAATTCATTACATGAAAAAGATTCTATCAAACTTAGACAGCAGATTTATATTTTTGAACTATCCATTTCTTAGTTTTATACTTCGCCAGAGCTTAGCCCATTAAAATCCAAAATGTCTCAACACTACCAATTATACAGCGAAGTACTTCAACTTTCAGTACTGCATTAGAGCATTTCCACCGAAAATTTTTCATGCAATTGCATATAAAACTAACACGTTTCAACCATGAACCATTAGCACTGACCCCATAACTTAATGATAATTCCATGAAGCAAATAAAAGCACATTTGTTGAGTATTTCTAATTATATAAATCTGGAATAGATATAGTAAAAGTTTGATGTCCCTTTGACATTGCTTTCTCCATTTTAATCAAATATATCGGGCTAATCAGAACAGTTAAATATCTATATTGGTATAAAACTGAAAAAATTATACCCTCAATCTCAAACCCACATAAACGTCCAGATTTTAAGAAATAAATAAATAAAAATACAACAACAACAACAACAAACAGATTAGGAAAATAAAACATCACCGAAACTCACGGAAAATCTAGACAATCACTGAAAAATCAAAACACAGAAAGGCAAACAGATCCACGAAGATAGAGATTTAGAAAGAGAAACTACCTTGAAATGGCGTTGCAATCACAAATCAAATCCGCATTCAGATAGACAACAAGTTGGACTTTTGCAGTCTCTTCTGTATATTGAAATCGGACACCCCGCCAACGAAAAACAATAATAGAATCTAAAATCAGAAAATTTTCAAATTTCGAAAGAGAGAGAGGGGGAGGAGGGGGACAGGAGTGTAGGCACTGTCGAAGATACAAACAAGAAGAAAAGAGTTTGTACTTCCCTCTCGGAGTTTTCAAAATGCGAGCTTTCCTCGATACGAATCGAAACCCTAGAAAGTAATACAGTGCGTTGACGAATCAATTTGAATTCATCCTAGAGAGAGAGGAAAGATATTAACTACTGGGCGCCAAGAGAGCGTGCAGTTAGAGAGAGGAAGAGAGAGCGAGAGTAAAGACAAGCGTCCGGAAATTCTGACGAAGGCATTAATACTCGGTTTCGGTGACTTTTTGGAAAATTTCTCCGTGAATCGACGCGGATCCATTGGGCGTCCCCTTCACGCTCGTAGTTTGAATTCCCGGACGCTTGGGACCGTTTGGTGTAGTTTTGGTACGAGTTATGATATTGGTGATTTTATATTAATTTTTAAATTTGTGCTCATTAATTTGAAATAATTCATAATATATTAAATTTTTTTTTCTTCAAACTCATATCATCAATATAATTCTAATAATTTTTATCCAAAACACTTTTATAACAAAACGGTAGTTTTGATATTGACCAAAAGTATAATGTCTAAAACACATCGTTAAAATTGTTATTTCTTTTTTTTTTTTTTTCTCTATATATATATAATATTATCTCAGATTTGAGCTTACAAGTTCCAAAAAAATAAATTTCTTCAAATTTGAACTTTGATTAAAAAGCTCTGTTTATCCAAAATCTCTATCATTAGAAGGTGTGTTTTTTTAAAAAAAAATTAAGGTAGTTCCATCCCGATCAATCTTCATCACGCAAATAAAAAAGTTGAAAAAAGTTTTAAAAGTCTATCACATTTTTGAAACAATTACTTACGTATTTAGTGGTGATTGGTCCCAAACAAATATTTCTGAGATCATGTAATAACTTTTTGGTTTTGTACTACCAAATACAAGCTTTTTCACTTTGTCTAGCAACAATGTCCAAAAACACTTAAAATTATTTATTCCGTCCATTTATTAAGAAAACTTAAACTATTGTATATATATATATATATATATAAAAACTGTCCCTTCCAGGATGTTCAGTGCTTACGCTTAAAGAAGTTCAAAATTTTGAAGGGATGCAACTCGGGCTGGGCCAGCCCGAATTTACCTGAGCTTAGTCCAAAATTTTTCGGGCTTGGGCAGTGTTGGTCTGTTTTAGGTCTGAAAATCTTAAACAAGTTACTACAGTTCAATGTATTTATATGCCCTAACAAAAGGGGCAAAAGACTAAACTACCCATGTAAAAAGGAAAAGATAAAAGATAATATATCTAGCCACAAATTGTGCAACATCTTTCTTATCCCGTTCCACCAATATTGACATCTCAAATTGCGATACATCTTGGTACTACCTGAATGAACTGCAAAGTGGGAAGAAGTTCGATCGATTGAAAAGATGTTAAATCGATCGAAGATGAAAATTCTTGGGGATAAGGACAAGATGCTCGATCCATCTTGATAAGGCTGGATCAATCACTGTGAGATCGATTAAAGATTTGTCTGATCGATCGAAAGTACTACTATGCATATTCTAATTTCGTCGACTTACCTGGTATTGCAGCTGTGGGGCAGGCTGCCATATCCCCAGTTTGGTGCTTCAGGGTGGGGTCTGTAAGGGCCGTGTCTTGGGGAGTTCTGGATTAAAAAAAAAAAAAATAATAGTTTGAATTGCAGCCATTAGATTGGTCAAAAAGGGGATTAGGAAAATGTTCTGGCTATCATCCTTAACTTGGCATGAAAATTTTTTAAATGCATGTTTTTAGTTAACTGATTCTATCTTTTTAGGCACTGATTTTCATTGTGCATCTTAAACCATGAAAGCCAACAGATTATCTTCAATGCCCATTTTTTAGTTTTATACTAATATTTACTTCAGCATAATTTAAAAAATGAGGTCTACCGTATTATAGCTATGATTGTTATATCATATTGTAACTATTGTCCTTTTCAAATAAAGGTCGTAGGTAGAGGGGGGAAGCCCCAAAGGAAGTGGGCCCAGAGGGCCCATAACTTGAGATACTTTCTCACTTTTCTTTTTTTTTTTAAATTTTTTTTTTTATTCTTATCATTACACCATATGTAATTGTTAAATATATATTTAGGACTTAGTTGTGTAAACTGCCTTATTTCTTAGTCACATGTAACTATCAAGTGATCCATAAGATACACTCTCTCACATATGTTATCTCTAAGGGATCTTAAATAGTCAACATGTCAATCTTCGGTTCATCACAGGACTTGTTGGCTTGAAAAATCAGCACCGTCACAGGTGGTATTAGAGCTCCTAGGTTCGAAAACCTTAGGACGACGGAAAAAGAAGAGAGAATGGGTTGTAGTAGTGTAGTTTTTATACCCCTTTATATAATTTGTTGTAATTTAAATCCATAACTAAACAAAAATTTATAGTTGTATTATTTGGTCATCCGCTAGGTCTAACCCTTGCTTTATTGTATATACTATGCTTAATTAGAGGAACTAATTAAGGTAGTAACTTCTTTTTGGAAGGATCTATTTTATTTTGGCCAACTAGGGATTGAAAAAGATAGTTATAAACAGAGGGTAGTTTGGTTATTTTATGGGAGGATTAAATAAAACTTAGGGCATATTAGACATTTCATGTCTTTTCTTTAATCTTTGGTAACATGATTCAGAGAATTTAGGTCTAATGATACAAGTAGAATGTAGACATGAATCTTAAGTTGTTAATGCAAAAATTAACAAAGTTTTTTTGCTTTTCTGGTATCATTCCTGTCAAGTGGTTCTTCGATAAGTTCAATGTGCCAAGTCTAGACAGCTCACTTAGCTCTTCAGGTACAGTTTCTTTCAAGAATCGACTGCTATGAATCATCAAGAATGTGATGATTAAAATTAAGCGCAGAATCGTTAAATGAAACGCAAATTCAAGAATTAAAAAAAATAAAAAGAAACTTCAAGAATCGACTGCATACCCATTCACTTATACTTGTACATTTTTTTATCTGAATCCGATGTGAGACAAAATCTCCTATTGTAACATTATACCCACCTGAACTCGTAACACACTCGTTGCGGCTCAGGCCACTCTGTCTACCCAGGTGGCTCACCCGGACGTTTTTCAGATTAAGCGCTTGGCGTGACATAGAATTAAGGATTGGATTTGACTCTAATATAACTGAAATGGGTGAGCACTTGCTAACTTATCTACAATAAAAAACTTATATTATTTGGTAATACTATATACCTACCTAGTTATATCCATACATTTTCTCATTTGAATCTGATATGTACTAGCCTCCCCTTATATCAGTAAATTAGAACCAATTTGATCGTAACCATTTGGTAAAAGTTTTCAATGCAGATTTATGCGTGGATGCTTGTAGTTTGAAATTTTGGTGTAATTTATAATAGTTTTTATTTTTATTTTAGAGTAAAGTGCAAAAAACCCTCTTGAATTATTGACTTTTTGCAATTAACCCCCTAAACTAAAAATTATCCCCCCTAAACTATTGATTTGTTGCAATGAAGGACAAACCCATCACAAAAGACTATTTTACCCTTTATTATTAAATTTGTCATTTCTTACTAATTATTTTTATTATATTTTCTCTTATTTAAATATTAATCATACCATTTACCTTAATTTTCTAATTAATATCATTTGATTATAAAAATGAAAAAAAACAAATAAATTTGTAACTATCATTTTCTAAAATGATTAACTTATTATAATAAAATTTATTATACCCACTTTAAAAAAATTTAGTATAAAAAAATATCTTATTTTTCAAACAATATTCATGAAAATTAATAAATTACATAAATAAAAAATATCTTCTTTTTAATGCAATATATTCATGAAAATTAAGAAATTACTTAAATTGTTTAAAAATTTTCTATTTAAGATTTTTATTTAAATAATTAATTAAAAAATTAAAGTCAAACTTATGCAAATTTAATGGAGAATATTTCATCAAATTAGTATGAATTTTTTTTTATAATTTATTTTAACAAGAAAAATAAATCAAGTGTAATTCAATAAGAAAGGGTATTATGGTCATTTAATGAAAATAGGTAAGATAATGGGACATTTTGCAACTAAATACGATAGTTTGGGGGGTTTTATGTACAAAACATAGTTCAGGAAGATTTTTTGCAAATTTAGACATAGTTGAGGTTTTTTTTTTTTTTTTTTTTTTTGGCACTTTACCCTTTATTTTATATAAAACTGTTAAGAAAAATACTTTATGAAACAAATAGCGTTCGCTGCAGCATCAAATCAGTTTTATAAATATATTATTTTCTATAGATAGACTTTCATCTTTTTACTTCGCTTTCATTGCTTAGCACTAAGCGGTGATTAAGTTTTAATGGAATAATTTTGGTTGAGTTCAAGAAACATATAGAGATAATAATGGGTAATGTTAACATTATTTGTTCTAATTATTTTAAGGACTTTTAAAAATTAATTTCCCAAACATCTATTTTTACTAAAATCGTTTTCACGAAATTCCTTCTAGGCTTCTAGAAAGGACTTTTTTGTTGGGAAGCTCTGCCAATTACTACCATGGTCAATATGTGTGAAAATAGGAAAATGATGAGTTGATCTAGAGTCGCACATCCGACTTTTATTTTTTATTTTTTATGATGTTGTCCATAAAAAAAAAATAATAATAATAAAAAAATAAACATGCTTGAATAGTTTGAGGTTTACTTTTCAAAATACGAGGGCGACAAGTTGGACCCTATCCTATTAACACCATAGTGCTCCTATCTTACCCATTCTTAGTTCGATTCACCCCTACCTAATTAGGCTAATTAATTACTAAACAAAACAAACCGAGCACGACAACTTGGACCATGTCTTGGGCTCTAGTGATTCTGAAATCGGAGATGATCATCTTCTTGTCTTGGACCCAAAAGGCCCAAATTGAGATTTGAGAGGAACAAAACCAAGGGCGACAAATTGGGCCATATATTGGGCTCTAGCGATATGAAATCGGATCAGATCCGACTTTCCCGAATCTAATCCATGACCCAAACCAATCGGACTCAAATCCGACGAAGGTGACAAGAAACAAAACCCAAAAAACCACACACCAAAACCCTTTCGCATCAATCTCTGCTGTAATTAGTAATTACGCAATCTCTCTCTCTCTAGAAAATCGAATTCGAGTGTAACAATTTAGTTTGATTTTGTTGTTAGAGGAATTGGAAAACACGCGTGAACTGAGCTTGATAGTTGAATCAGCTAAGTTGTTTCCAAGGTGATTACAAATGTTATGGAAAATTAGGCTTTATGTTTTCTTTCACTTTCTTGACATCCAAACGGAGGAATACTGATATAGGATTGACGAATGATGTAATTTCAGGTGATATTGTTGAGATTCTCGAGACCATGCCGGACGTGCATGCCCTCGTAAATGAATTCACTAACAAGCTCAAGAAACGGTGAGTTATTTGTTGTTCAATACATTGTGAAATTAGTGTTTTTGTGTGCGTCCTTGATATTTTTTGTTCCCTCTTTATGTGGACGCAGTAAAATTGAGGGTTCTAAGAGTACAGCGAAGCAGACGGCGGAGCTGCTTCGATCAGTGATATCGCAGCAGCGAATTCCCCACACAAACCAGGCTGGGGCTCTTATTGATGCTGTTTCGGCTGTTGGGAAGCAGCTTATTGCCGCAAATCCTGTGGGTATGCATTTTGTTTTGTTAATTATGACACAGTTTATGTGCGTTTTAGTGTTTGATTTCACAGTCCAAATGAACTTTTAGTCAAACAACTTTGGTGATGTAGTGCAAATCAAAATTTTGATTAATGCTATCACTTGCTTTTTAGGGTTTTCGAGTAAGAAAGTGAGGCATAATGGTGTGGTGATGGCTTTGGGTTAGAATAGTTGTGGTTTGATGACTATGATTTGCTTTTTATCTAGAAAAATAGTTGGTATGGGCAGTAATGAAGTGGTAGAATTTGAAGATAAATTAGAGAAGAAGATCATGTTAAAGAAAAATTGGCGAACAAAATTCTATTTTTGACACTTCATAGTGAGAAAATTCCAGCAAAGAAGACTATTCCGTGTTTTCTAAGAGGATCTGTCTTAAATAATGGAAGTGGGAAACAATGTTTACCACTGTCAGTTGAACTATGAACTGACTTTAATTTTCATTTCTCTTTTATGTGAGAGTACAAGTGTAGTTTTAGGGAAGAGTTGCTCAACTGGTAGCTGTCTACTACTTTGTGTGGGACATGTACCACAATTTTTTTCTCAATTTAAATGATCAAATTCATGGGGTAAAATCCAAAGCGATCTATTTTTAATGGCTATAAAAATTGCAATAACATTGTGTACTCTCATACCTGTATGATTCCCAGCGGAATGCCAAATAATTGAGGATAAATTCTGTATGCAGGATTTGTGTAGAAATAGGGGAGGGGTGAATCTTGTTGATGTTGTCTGTTGTTATATGAATGTCATAGCTTTCCGTAGGCTGTGTTTTTTCTCCGGCATCAAGAAGCCAATCTTTGTCTGGGAACAGTAGAAATTCAGATGCTTCATAGTGACAATTTTATTGATTTAGCTATGCAACAGTCCTTGAAATAACTAGTGGTCATTTGGGAAGGGGCATTAATACTATCGCCCAAGACTTGAAAGTCAAATTACAGATACGTTGAATTTACTACAGATGACAGGTCTGTAGATTTTACTACAGATGACAGCGTAGGAAGGCGTGTTTTAAACAGCTTCAGTTT
This sequence comes from Cornus florida, assembly GCF_030987335.1. NCBI lineage: Eukaryota > Viridiplantae > Streptophyta > Magnoliopsida > Cornales > Cornaceae > Cornus > Cornus florida. The sequence goes on along the minus strand of NW_026775573.1, from coordinate 10,128,020 downwards.
GCTGTTCATCAGAAATTCATGCCAAATGTCTGGTAGGTTCCATTCAACATTTGTGCAAATACTGCCATGTCTCACAAATGAGCTGTAAGGGGACAAGTTTTAAGCTTTAGGCACTATCACTTGTTACTCACAAATTATGCAAGAGAATGAGAATGTCCTCTATTGAGTTTCTGTCACATTATTCTGAGAAATGAAGACAAGAATGATTCTTGGCTAGCACAAACATACATCCTAACAAGATAATGATTTACTTTTGAGATATTTTCTAGAAAGATTATCCTCATAAAGAAATTCTCCCACCCACAGCAGGCTCTAGCGGACAAGAAACCTGAATTTAGCGGATTTATCTCTAAAGCACCAATATGAAGTAAGCACTCAGCTTGAAACTCCTGGTATATAAAAAGTTTGAAGTGTACAGCATTACATAAGGATTAATCAAACATTCTCTTTGGTGCGCAAATAGAAACATAGTGTAGCTCCCGGTCTTAGCTTTTTGAAGAAAGAATCACAGAAACATCATTGTATGAACTACAACTGTAGAGATTTTCATAAGGGATTAATTAAATCTCTCTCCCTGGCTTAAGTAGAAGCATGTCTAAGCACTGAGCCTTCAGCTCAAGTGGATTGTCCTCATTTCCCCATAATAGAGTTTGAGCATTCAAGTTCCCTATGGGGTGTCATAGTGGGTGTGTGCGTTGAGTTGGGTGCATCATGTGCGCGAGAAGGGAAAAACACGTCTAAGCTCCCTGGTCAAAGCTTCTTGAAGAAAGAATCAGAGAACTATCACTGGATGAAGGATATTGTGAGATTGTATTCAACTATTGAAATATAAGTACTTGTGAAAAGAAAATTTTATATCCTGCACTTCCTTTCTTTGGTTTACTTGTGTTATTTGAGGCTTATTTGCTATGTTTCTGAGACAAATAATTTTGTGAACTGTATTGCAGAGCTTGCTGTTGGTAATATTGTGAGGCGTGTTTTACATCTAATTAGAGAGGAGGATCTTTCTCTTGCAACTGCTGCTATTGGTGGGTTGGGTTTAGCAACTGTAAGTGATGATGACGATGATGCTGAGCAAGGTGATCACCCAGTTTTATCAGCTGCTGCCGTTGCTGCTGCTGCTAGAAGCAGTCTGAGGCCTCCTTCCTTGCAAACCCTTCTTGAGGATCTGCCTCACTCAACAGCTGTGCCTCACACTGGATCTTCTGGGGGTGATTCTGAAGAAAAAAGCAAATGTGAGTATTGTTTTATTCTTTTTTATTTTTATTTTTAGAAACTCTTCTGATCAGATAATTAATGATATGTGGTTTTTTTAGTGCAATTAGTTCAACTGTGCCATCAATATTCTTTGAAGATGAAGGTTACTACATGTGGGGTGGCATATAGGAATTGTTCGTTTTGTTTTATAGAATCATGAAAGCAGTAGTGTGGTTTATGTGCAACATCAAAGTGGTTTTTAGGTTGATTGTTAAGGATATATTGTTGTTAATGATATTTTGTCTTTACAGCTAATGATAAAAATTCAAGGAGTCGGAAGCTAAAGCATAATGTAATTGAGGGGGTTAATGAACTTATCCAAGATATTTCCACTTGCCATGAACAGATTGCCGAGCAAGCAGTGGAGCATATTCATCAAAAGTACTTCTTGAACTTTGAGTAAATGTTTTGTTTTATAAGTACAAATTGCTTATCTGACTTGGAACACATTCTTACAAACATTATCCTGTGAATAGTTTTGGTATGATCTTAGAGATGTAATAGTAGTCTTATATTTGGTTTGTGACAGTCTTGAGTTCTTTTAGCTATATTGTGGCTACTGAGTCTAGTATTGTATATCAATTTGTCTTATAATATGCTATTCTTTTTTTTTTTTCTTTGCAAGAAACTCACGCACCCATTTAACCTTGTTGGGACTTGAAACCTCACCTTCCACTTTAGGAGGTAGAAGAGATACCGATAGGTTACAGTCCTTGGTGATCCAGTAGGCTACAACCCCTGGTGATCTATAATATGCTATTCTATTTTGAAGTTTTGATGTTCATGCGTTAGATTCGGCATTGGTCCTCAAGTTCCTTTGATGGTTTATTTTATGTGTCTTTTAGCGGTTTATAGTGATCTTCTCATGCATTTGGAGGTTTTGGAGTTCAGTTTTATCAGATTTTCGGTGTTACTTTAAGATTTTGTAGTGGAGAGAGCTGAAATTTTAAAGATGGAATTAACATCGTTCTAAGGGGCTGTGATGTGATGTCATCAAATAATGGAACTCCTTGTTTTTTTAATTTTGTTTTAGTTTATTTTATTATTTTTTTAAAACTTTGAATTTTGGAACAAGAGGGCGGGCGTAATGTTGCTCCATTGTGATCTAGAGATCATGGATTCAAGTTGGGAAACAACCTCTCTACATGCATGAGGAGGTAAGGCTGTGTACATCTAACCCTCCCCAGATCCCGCAGTGGCGGGAGCCTCATGCGCTGAGTTAGCCTTTTTTTAAAAAAATTTGGATCAAGGATCATGAAATGGTTAATTGTTTGGGCCTTGATATGGGAAAATTAAAAGACTTCTATGGTTATCTGTCTTTTGGATGTTGTAGAAAATACAACTCAGACCATCAATATGGGGCATAAATTGTGTGTGATTGAGCAAAAGTTATAGTACATTGTGAAGATATTTGATTAACTTTTTTGGAAAATAATTCATGACAATACTCGAGATTGCTTATTTGTGCATGAACTAGTCTAATTCCTTAGGATCGAATTAGGATGGTCGTTCTAGATTGTACACAAGATCCAAGATGTGTCCATTATTTATCAAAATTTACCTGGTCTCCCAATAATACCTATTAGAGATGCAGATTGTCTTTGCTTCTACGTACTCAACAATCAGCAGTGTTAGCAGCAAGTGCCAGTTTTAGTTTGCGTGCAATATGAACCAAGTACTAGTTACATCCCTGCCACTTGAATCCTTTAGAAGGACAAAATAAGAATAATATACCACTCTGTACTCTGCCTCCATCCCTGCTATTCTAACTCTCTTCATTCCTCTCTGTGACAAGCCAACAACCTTCTACTGCTTACAATCTGTCTCAGATGACTCAAACTCTCCTCCAAAACCTCATTCCAGTTCTCGCATAGGCAAGCTATACTTTGAATCCTAAGAGGTACATCTAAAAACCTTGCTCAACCCTCTTCAATCTGCTCTCATCCAATGATCTCTCGTTATGCCTTGTTGATCCCAAAAGCTATGAACCTCAGGACCTCCACTAATAAACCCTGTCTTGATCCCATCACTTCCACTTAGGAATTTGGCAAGCCACCTCGAGACATTGGTTGGCGAAGAGCAGGTTGAATTCAGAGCTGGGTTTTTGTGGCTTAGTAAGTTTGCCATACTTGGCTGTGGAAACAGGTCATATGGTGTGATGGCCAGTGGGAAGGAGTTTTCAAAGTGGATACGAGTGCTTAGAGCTGAGGTTTCGCTTATTTGGAAGAAGATGTTAATGGAGTCAATTTGGAAGGGGTATTTGATAGTTTGGAAGTCCATTGGAGTTATAAAAGGTGGCTCTGTTGAAACTGATTTTGATATTTGTTCCGTCTTAGTATTGGAAGAGAGTCAGACAATTGATGGATTGGATAATATATGGAAGAGAATGGCATAGAATTGCGTACTGGTGTTCTTGGGGACATTGCGGGTGAAGCCCCCTCAAGGAAATCAACGACACTGGTTGAATCTGATCAGAACTGGATGGTGAGAAAGAAATGGTTGCTCCAGTGAGCAGAGCAAGAGCCATTGATTAGTTAACACAATGGTGTTAGATTTTGTAGGTGGACCAAGTCACAACTTAGGGTACGTGGAGGTTTTTTAAAGCACTCATTTTATGGCATAGATTGTCAAAGGCCCGTGGATGCAAATCTTACTTTGTCATGTGCCAATAATTGCGTTCTCTTTTAATTTCATACAAATCCTGTAGGAAAGAGCTGATTTCAGAAGATGGATGATCCTTTAGTTATTGTGATCTCTGCCATTGACATGCATACAAAATGTGTGGCAAGTGAAAGGACTTCTGGTGCTAAACTGGATGCCTTAACAGGATGACTTCTCCCTAGGTCTTGTGCCTTACCACTTACTGGCAAACATATCATGCATTAAGAGATTAATTTACTTGTAGATGTGTTGCACCAGAGGCAGATTTATACTTCTTTAGTTATACACGTGCAAAATCCTGCAAATATTTAGATGATGAAACCTGCCACTTAGATATGAGTTAGTTTAAACGCTGCAAGAAAGGATGCTTGAAGGCAACAATTGAAGGCTACTGTTTGGGGATGTTTGGAAGCAATTTGGTGATTCCTTGAAAGCTCTCAGTATGCAGCAGCGAACTGTTTATTGCTCGTCTCTGGTTGAAGAGCGGACCTCTTACAGTGAATGTTCTTAAACGAGTTTGTCTTGGCTTCTGACTACATTCTGAAAAGTAGAAGCTGAACTTGGTTTCAACTATATATAACTGCATTAGATGCGGCGTGATACTTGCTGTATCTGATTAAGAATTTGACTGGCTGTAGTTTGATATGTCCAAAGGTTGTCTTTTTATGGTATTGGATTTGTGTAGTGGTAATATTTTGATGCTGCATGGAGTGCATGGCATGATTAAACTGCTTTAATTGCAAGTCACTAATTGAGCCATGCTGATTAACCAGACTTATAAATCATTGGTATCTTTTATCCCTCAGGAAAGCTAATATGACATAAATTAACAGAAATATGGGATCTGCCATCTCTACTGAAATAGAGACTGACTAATGAATTTATACTTTTCTTTCATGGATGAACTATCTCCATTTGTTTTTTCACTTGCTTTACTGTATATATTCAGTTACAACACCGCATGCATTCACACGATGGAGGTCTGTCTTTTTCATTTTCAATTTTTTCCTATCTGTTTGTCTCTTTATCTGTATGTATCTGGGTTTGTGTTAATTTTACTATGGACCTCTAGACCTTTTTGACTGATCTATATGTATACACACACGTATATTCTTTTACAGTGAGGTAATATTAACTTTAGGAAGTTCGAGAACAGTAATGGAGTTTCTGTACGCTGCCAAGGAGAAAAAGAGATCGTTTAGGGTATTTGTTGCAGAAGGTGCTCCAAGGTTTGTCTGAGTGGCTAGCCCATTGTTGCAATGCAAAATACTTTCTTTTTTGGGATTTGTCAACGTCATTTGTTTTATGCTTTCATTGTTGATATTTTATGCTTGTGTTTCATTAGATATCAGGGGCATATTCTTGCGAAAGAATTGGTTGCAAGAGGATTACAAACCACAGTAATTACTGATTCTGCAGTTTTTGCCATGATTTCTCGAGTGAACATGGTATGTGACCTCTACAAGAGCTTTCTCCCCCCTTCTGGTTATGGATTTGCTTGATTCTTTTATCTTCATTTTGAAAATTTCTATTTAAAGGTTATAGTTGGAGCTCATGCTGTCATGGCCAACGGTGGGGTTATTGCACCTGTTGGTTTGAATATGGTTGCACTAGCTGCTCAAAGGCATGCTGTACCCTTTGTCGTACTTTCTGGAATTCACAAGGTATTTTAACATTATTGCAGTTCTTAACAGTCTCGTAGCTTTCTAAAAAAGAAAATAAACAAATCTATTCTATTTAACTAAGACAATTTGCATTACCTTGTGGAATAATGATATTATATTGTTGCTATCAGGGGATAGATGTTGCCAATTGAATGAATGTAATGATAATATGGTTATTGGTTACAGTTTCTCATCACAATAGAAAGCTCAAGCTCTTATTTATATTGCCTAAGGTTATATTTTTGAAATTATTAAAATGTTAATCTTTTTAACTGGGTATATATTCTTCTTCATGGTCTAATTGCTTTCTGAAACACTAGTTGGGTTACTTGGGTATAATAATACTAAGTGAATGCAAAAGCAAACTCTTTTGCGGATATGTGTTCAAGTTGCATTGTGCTGGGCACAGAGCATGATACACAAGAACATTTACTTGTTGAGTTTTCCTTGCATGATTTCTTTATATGAGTATAGCTAATATAATCAAATTTGCGTGGCACAAAAAAGAGCCCTGCATTACATAATGTTTGTGGCTCAGGGCCCCACTTTGTTAGCCTTAGCATAAGTCACCAAGCCATGAAAAGCCCAAGTATACAAAAGGGGATTTTGACGTAGTACTTTGTTTAACCCACAACTGCTAGTATCAAGATGTGAAGTGTTGTAGATCACACTGTCATTGCTTGGATCACAGATAAATGAGCACACGGAGCTTTCTTTGTACTACCTCTATGCAGCTGGTTTACTATAGTGTTATGATGGAGGGACCAAGGTATTGGAGGAGTCATTTTGCATGTTATAGGAGCGTCTAGACATCTCCTTGAGTTGTGCATACCCAAGGCCAAGGTACCACATGTATTTTTCTCTTGTAATGTGCTATCATGGCGGCCTTTATCTTGTCAGCTTGTTTTGGGAGTCCGCGTGTCACGATATCCATGGTTCAATGTCACTGTCGGAGGGGCTCTGTATGTCCAGTTCGGGAGAATCTTGTTGCTTCATGATACCATCATCATAATCCTTGCCTTTTTCTCAATTGAATGGGGCCGGCTGCATGGATTCTCTCTCACCATTCTATTTTATTATACACCATGTCTCCTCTAATATTTAATGTTTTAAAATAATTTTTAATTTCTTCATTCCATGTTAGTTTTGGTGTCCTCGCTTTCTCTAACCATCTATGCAAACAACTATTTCCTTTCCAACGGGCGCATCAACGGGTCTACGTTTTATCTGTCCATACCACCTAAGTCTTAACTATTTTCTCTTATTGTCACTAATAAGCGCTATTCCTAGAATCTCCCTCACATTTTGATTAGTATAGTATCTTGATCTTTCCTAGTCACTCCTATTATCCACCTCAACATCCGCCTACGTTCTGTGTTGCTTCACAAGAACCATACATCTATGACCTGTAATCTTGATTTTACCTTATGTGAGAAATCTAAATCTGGATTTAAGTCTGAATTTTTTTATATCCTACAGCTTTCTCACCTTTGTTGCCCTCTTCTGCTGAGATTTTATGCAATATCCACCCACCTGACTTATTTGTGAGTGAACTGCTAAAAATATGTTAGGATGCTTTCTGAAGTTGCGAAATTCCATACGGCAGGCTTGCATGATGTGAAACAGAACTTTCTTTTTTCATTTTATGAACTTACTCTGGATATGAGAGACAAGGACTTTGTGACACCGCTTAACATATCTAAGTACTTCAGGGATGTTTTTATTGATGCTACTCTTGATTTCTTTGCACCTCCAACGTAGTGGAAAGTATGAATACGCAAATTATTTCAGAGTTCACTTCACCTTTGGAACAAAATTTCTTTACTTGTTCCACAAACTCCTTTCCATTGTCTATTATGCTCCTGCAAAAACCCTATTGTCGCTGTCAATCATCATATATAACGAAAAACATGGGCAAGGTAAATTTATACGTTATATAGCCTTCTGTCTGTTAATTGGTGTTGCCTATGCAAACAAGATGGTGAGTCAGTTGATCATATCTTCATGCATTGCCCTGTGGCGTACAACTGTTGGAATCTTATAATTGGTTTGTTTGGCATGCATTGGGTAATGCCACGTCCTTCTAAGGATTTGATTCATGCTTGGAGAGGATGTCGTGTGAGAAGTGGTATACGCGATTACTGGAGAATTGTTTCACATAGCGTATGGTGGTGCATTTGGAAGGAGAGGAATATCAGAATGTTCGAAGGGAAGGAGTCGTCCACGGCGACGCTGAAACTTCATATTATTCGCTCTCTTTTTAGTTATGTGAAGAGGAGTTCTTGCTCCTCCTCCGATGATTTAATTATTTTTTTGGATTCTTTGGGGCCTTAGACCCCGGTTCCACTTTTGTACAAGGGACGCGTTCCCCCTTTGAATGCCTTTTTATTTAATTCCTTACTTATCAAAAAAAATATAGCCTTCTGTCTGTATCATAAGAACATTGACTATTCAAGTCTTTTTAGCTGCAATAATGTGTGTATTTGCAATTTTGCATGCAATGGTCAAGAACGGAATGGCACGTTTGTGATTATGCAAGATTTAGTTTCATCAAGTATTGTCTTAAGGACACAAAAAATAAATTTTTGGGTTAAGTGCATTATACCCCCCTCAACTATTACCCGTTTGCAAGAAACCTCCCTGAAGTAAGTAAAACCCCCTAAACTATCATTTTGTTGCACTTAGTCAAGAACCGTCAAGCAACCGTTAACAGAAAAAGAAAATTACCATTTAGCCCTTCGTGTTGATTTATTTCTTCTGTTGAGAGGCTGATGTAGCAATTGTAATCTCTATGTCCAATGAAAATTGGCCAACTCAGAATTATTTTATTGAAGTGGACAAAAAAAATTCTCCATGAATAAGAGAATGACAACTCAATTAGTGGAGAATTATATATATGTATATAATTGTATTTCTTCTCTATCGGCAGCCATCACCACCCTCCTTTCTCTGTGTTGGCACCAAAACTTGGCAGCCACCTCAGTGGTGACGTGGACCAGCGATGGGCCGACACTTGTTTAGTATGGTTTCAAGAAAAGTCGGCCAATTGAGAAACAAGAGGAGAAAATCTAGGAATTTAGCCACCTTATCCAATAAGGTTGTTGCTGAAATTTGGTAATTAATACTTGAGTTAATTCAAATATATTATTTCAGTTTGGATAGAAGAGATTTAGTTGGAATGAGATTCCTATGAAATAGGAATTTCGTTGCAAAGGAATAAGGAATTCAAAGGAGAGGCCGTCACGTGAGGGATAATTTGGGCAAAAGTTATGAATGGTCTTCTAGCCATTTAAGGGAAGTTTTCAGCCTAACTTAAGGAAAGGAGTTGCTAAAAGTTAGCAACTTTCTAGCAACTTTTCAGCATATTTCTCGACAACTTGCATTTGACTGAATCAAGGAGAGATTTCAGCAAGGACTTTCCTATTGAAGCAAGAAGAGAAGAGACGCAAAAGACTACTGGAACGTGGTTTAGTTTGAGTAATAAAGTGAAGAAAATCAAGGAGCAAAGAGATTTTCTAGCAATAACTTAGGAAAATAAGTTGAGATAGAACTTCTATAAATAGAAGTATTGTATTCCATTTCCAATTCGTCCAGCACCACCACAAAACATGCATTTCAACTAAAAAAGTTTTCAATTGACTCTACGTCATTTTCCTATCAATTTCTTTATTTCAATTTAATGGCAATTGATTAGATCCTCGTCAACTATTTCGATTCAGCCATTTACTTTCTTTCAATTTCAATTATGCCAATTTTAATTACGCAATTTTAGTTAGGCTTTCAATTCAATGGCAATTGATTAAATTCTTGCCATTGAATCGTAGTGACAATTGATTAAATTCTTGTCATTACTTGGCTGATGGCAATTGATTAAATTCTTGCTATCACGTTTCAGTGGCGATCGATTAAATTCTTGCCATTGTGTTTGGCTGGTGGCGATTGATTAAGTTCTCGCCATCACGTTCGGCCGGCGATCGATTAAGTTCTTGCCGCCTGTCTTCACTCAGCCATTCTATCCATTCAAACATTCATCAGCCGTTGCATTTCTTTAGACACTCTAAAAAGTCCTTGCTACAAACAAGGCATAAAAGAACCTTACTGGGAGTTCTTACTAGTCTCTCTCCCACACAATCGCCTGAGAGTCAGCCATCGGAAAAAGTGATAGGCTGGTGTTCAATTACATATTTTGGGTATTTTGTACAAATACTCTGGCACGCCCGCGAAGAGTCCATCGATCGGCGTAGGGAACAAAAACCGCGCGAACACTCTGTCCACTTCGTCAGTAGTATTTCTTGGGGTCAACAAGAAATTGAAGGAGATGAGAGGAAATTGTGAAGTTATAACATCAAAATATCAAAATGGGTTCCAATTTAAACAGGTTGTATATTGGGGTTGATCGGATTTGGTGCATGATGGGTCTCTCTCCATTGACGGTGATGTTGGAAATCAACATCGTCTCTCTCCATTGAGAGCATCATATGCTGAGAATGAACCCAGAAATTGCAGGTGAGGACTTGGTCTTGAATTTGGCAACTAACAATGATTGTTGGGATTGATTGGAATCAGGATGTGGGTTTGTCGTAAAAGAAGATGATGATAGAAGGAAAGGAATTACAGACACATACAGTGGATTTAATTTTTATTTTTTCCTTATCATATGGTGGATTTGGTGAAAGGATATGGGTTTTAAAGCCCTAGGTTTCAACAATCGTTGCCATGTCTTCTACAATAGATTGGAGGTCGGTGAATCTCGTCAACAAAAGCAAATTTGTGTTGAATGATTTCCCACCTCTTTGAAATTCTTGTTGTCGCCGGAGTTAGAGGCCAAAGAGGGGGGAAAAAAAAAGAAAAAAAAAAAGAGGAAGTGGTGGCGGCAGTGGATGGTGGAGGTGGTTGTGAGGGAAGAATATTCTGTGGGGGAGAGAACGGTGGCGGTGTCGGTGGTGGCCATGGGCGGACGGTGGAGGTGGCAGCAATGGACAGAGGCTGATGGTCGTTTGAAGAGAAAGGAGAGATGTATGTGTGTGTGTGTGTATTTGTGTATATTATGCATTCATTGGTGATAAGGTTATTTTTGTCTTCATAGATTTTTACCTAGTCACGTGAGTCATGTGCCTTCTTTGGACGTTAGATTTCAAACGGTCCACTAACGTTTTGCAACAATTGACATAGTTTGAGGGGTTAAGTGTCTTTCACTTAGTTCAGGGGGGTTTATTGGGAAAGAGAAGAAAGTTGAGGGGGGTTTAATGCACTTAACCCTATTTTTTTTTACATGTCCACAAGGGGAAAAATAGTAGTAATTGGAATGAATTCAGCTACTAAATGACAGCATCATCCTTTCAGACAGAGCAAGTAAACAGAACTGGCATTAAGTGGGATGAGAATATATGAGAATCTGTTATTTATCACAGAAGGAAAAAGAAAAAAGCAACCACAAATTTGCACCCATTTTGTTTTTTCTTTTTTTTTTTTTTTTTTTTTTTTTTCCTGGGATAATTCTTTGTACCCCTTTCCATTTCAATGTCTAAGATATTACCCATTGCCGATTGTTACTTCTTAATTTTTACTTTACGAGTAGATGCGTGTTGTGTTATCAAGTATCTTGATGTACTAATTGTTGAACTGCTTCTTGTTACATAATTTTTTTGCTGCAGTGTGTTTCTAATTTCTGTTTTGCTTCATGACAGTTGTGTCCATTGTATCCGCATAATCCAGAGGTATTACTTAATGAGTTGAAGTCCCCATCTGAGCTGCTTGACTTTGGAGAATTCTCAGATTGCATGGATTTTGGAAGTGGTTCTGGTTCCCCTCTTCTTCATGTTGTCAATCCTGCATTTGATTATGTGCCACCGAAGCTTGTCAGTTTATTCATTACTGAGACGTAAGTTCACCTTACTATTATTTGTTTAAGGAATGCATGGGATCACAGAATTCAGAGAGTTTACCCTTTATGTTCCTCTTTGATTTGTGAAACAGTGATGTTTGCTTACATAACACATTTTCTTTTCAAGTGTATGAAAATAAGGAGACAAAACCCAAGTGACATTAAACTGGAGTGACAAAGCTTTTCTCAGATTAAATTTAACAGTCTGTTTTATGTTCTATGGGTTCAAACTAATAGACTCGTAATTTTGTTTATTGGGTTCATGTGATGGAATTTCTTCTATAACAGTGTTCTAGGTGTCCTTTATATTTTGCATTGAAATCATTTCTTTAGATCTTGTCATTTGGTTCATTTGGACTAAATTACAACAATATCGTATTCTCTCTTTTATGTTTTGAATCAGTTTTTTGAATTACAACAGGTATTGTTAATTGATCTTTACTTCTTTGCAGAGGAGGGCATAACCCATCATACATGTACCGGCTCATTGCAGATTATTACTCTGCTGATGATATGGTGGTACAAGGGTGACCTGCTTCTTTAAATTGGGTTTGGCTACCTTCGCATTTTAATATATTGCGTAAGTTATTATTCCATTAGCTTAACACTGATACCTTACATTGACACAACATCTATCTGGAGAATTTTTGAAATTCAGTGTTAAACTAATGTAAGAGGTTCTTTCGTGAAGCTTGCAATGCACTACTAATGTATATTTCCATACCAAATTGCTTGGCCTAGCATTCATGAAGCATGATCATCATTTAATTAGTTTTCAATTGTTTTATTTTGAGCGAAAATTGGGTTTGGTTGTCCAACTTATGGTTAGTTCTGGATAATCAGTTTTCCTTCTTTTTTTATCAAAACACTTGGCAATTCCCAACCCTGGTTCTCTCTCAATTATCTTATCTCCCGATAGAATGTAGGGTGATTAAAACTATAAAAATAATTTTCAAAAAGTAGACACTACAAAAGATCTATAGGAATTAATAGATCTTTAGTAGAAATCGTAGTTACAATTATCTGAATGCCTAACACCCCATAAACCCCTTTGTATTATTTTTTATTTTAGCTAGATTTAACGCCTTCATGTACAAGTCCCCCCTCTCCATTTAATGCTGGATCTACAAAAAAGTAACTATTATTGCTGTTAATGTGCAACTATGCTTTTTGATGCTTCCAAAAAGGAGCACATGGAAATCTCATGACAATCTTATAAAAGAAGAGGTTTAAGACAAGGAATACATACATGACCTTGGAGTCCCATCTCAGATATGTGACCTAAATATTGTCAACCACCTGACAGAAAGTATGGACCTCGATAAAATCCTTACCACTAGATACCATATCAATGCTGTAATGATAATAGGACCTTGAGTTTTTCCTATAAGCTTATAACGCTCGTGTAAGTTTCCTTTTTTTCTTATGTTATGGTTTAGAAGATTTGTATTAGAAGGACAAGACACCCACAGTAAGACATTAACAATAGGGAAAGTTAGAGGTAAATAGGAAATCACTTAAATGGAATCAACTACATAAGGAGACAAAAGCACCTCCTAGGAATCAACGTTTTTTTCTCCTCTCCTTTTTTTTTTTTTTTTTTTTTGGGATTTGGGGTGGGGGGGGGGGGGGGGGGGGGGGTGATGGTGGTGAGGGGGATTGTTGGGAAGCCCTCTAAATTGGTTTGGTGTCATCTTTTGGCAAAAAAATTGCTTCCAAATTCATGATTCATGTAGTTATGTCATCCTCCAACAGTTCAGCTAATTTGCATTCTCCTCAACGAAGAGAAAATCTCCCAATTGTCTTGTGCTTCCGCTCATCAACTCAAGCTTATTGTGTCAAAAAAGGCTAGGCTAGATTCTGACAGAATCCCCAGATCATTCCATTGTGGAGAAAGCAGGAGTTATCCCACTTAGTTTGGTTATTCCCATAGCTTGAGCCTCCTTTAAGACTTTTTATACAAACTTACATTTCAGCTTTCATGACAAGCCTGGGGCTGGCTGATATTGAATAAGATAAAATAAGGGCTCCGTCATGGCCCCTTGTAGTTCCTCGTGCCTGACTGCCTTGGGTTGCTTGAAGAACATCCATCAAGTTAAGCTTTAACCTATTTAGTAGAGGAGCTTCATCAGCCTGGCTTACCCGGCATCACTTTTCGAAGGAACAAACTAAAGTCCAATCATAAAAGCACAAGACCTCTAATATTTTCTTAAAATTAATGCCCCCAAAAGATTTTGCAGACTACTTTTTTTATTCGAGCATCTTAAAGCCCTCTTTATTTATGGTGGTATATTCAAAATGTATTGTGACTTATTACTGATACTTGCTTAGAGTTCTAATTTTATCTCTTGAAGTGAGATTGGTGGACCGGTCTTATATGGTCCAATATTGTCACCCATGCTGTATAATTCAGTATAATATATCTCCACTGACCATTTGAAATTTCTGTTGTCGCTTACCCAGCATTTGAAATTAGTTGGATTTATATTGCATGTAACTTGAATTGTTTCTCTGAAAGTACATTATATTTAACTGTTTCTCTAAATCAGAAGTAGCACAATTTATATTTGTTACCTTTTCCCTTTGGCGATATCTTTTGTACCGAATATTTTCTTGTTATGTGTTTGCTGCAATTTGAATGATGAATTATTGTCCTAAAGCTTCTGAAGACAAAAACAACTACATTTTCTTAAACGTCCAAATGCCGCCTCAGCTACTAAAATTCTTTCTAGGCTTTACTTCTCAGATTAACATGTTTGCATGCTTTGAGGTTTCTTCTTCAGCTCTATAAACATTTACATGTGCTATCTGTGTTTTTTAATGCGATTGTGAGTCATTGTCATGTGATTGCCAATTTTCAGGCAGTTGAGGTAGGTACTTCCGAAGAAAATGTTAGCAAGGAGAACCAAATTATTTATTCAGATGGTAGTTTGTGGAATTATGTTTGCCATTTTTTAGGCTCATAGAAAACTCGGGTGTCGAGGAAACTGCAGTTTGAAGATAGAGGCGGGCATCCATATATGGGTAGAGGAAAATGTTTCAGTTTTCTGTGGGGAGGGAGGTATAGGCTAAGAATTGTAACGAGAGGAACAAAGAAAGGCAGGACAAGTAAATTCTGCCTTTCCGAGGTTGATTGGTGTATACTATAGCCAAACTGTGGTATAGGAGGCTTGTTTTACAAATGAGGAACTTGTGGGTGTGTTGTTTATTGCTGAATGTGTGTGTGTTTTTTGTTTTTTTTGGGTAAGTTGTTGCTGAAAGTTTTGAATGTTGCTATTGAATACTTTTCTCTGTTACAGTTTTTTTATGGAAATTTATTGAAGTTAGGGAACTAATGACAGTTTCTTTTTCATCATGAAATAGTTCTGTTTTCTCAAATGAATATAGACCTAAACAAATAAATAAGCCTTTTCTTTTTTTAGAATGTTTAGAGGCTGTAGTTACTTCCTTTTTTCTTTTCTTTTCTTTTTTTAATTGTGGTTTGTTACCTTAATAATGTGGTGAGCTAAGGTAGCTACTGTTTTTATGGCCAGAACATGCTTTTTGGACCTTGCCTTTCAATATATCATTTGCCATTTCAAAAATCTCTTTACTAAGAACTGTTTGGTTAGTGCTTAATTCCATCCGCACATCAAAGTATGGCAATTTCCATGTGAATTCTGCCCATTCCGAAATTATTATTCGGTAGTGGCATTCACCAATTATATATGTATATAATTATATTTCTTGGATATTGGGTTAGTGAAGAAACTTTTTGAGAACAAACAAAAAGCTCCTTCCAATAATTTCAATATGGAGTGAACTCCTATGAAATTTGTGGTTTTTCTAATCGCCTCCAATTTAATAATGAATTTGCACTTCCCAATTTTCAGCCAAAGTTTTTTTTGGGGGTAAGTAATGCAATCATAAACAGGGCTGAACTTGGTAATTTCAGTATTAGTGAAATCTTAAATATATTTCTTTTCTTTTTTGTATTATTGTATAAGAAAGAAAAACTTTGAAAAATCATTTATTTTCAGACTTCAGAAAGAAAGATCAATTGAAATTGTATTCT